>NC_134802.1:22606748-22644248 GCF_046742065.1 Oratosquilla oratoria
AACTCTGGACTGCCCTTAATAGCATTCCTCCTATCCCATATATCTGCAAAACCTCCCACAGTGCCTTCCTGTCCACACCTATCATATGTCTTTTCCAAATCCTTAAAATCCCCCAAAAACATCCTTACCTTTTCCTAAAGCTTTCTCACATATTGAAGCTCTAAGAAATAACGAGGAATAACGAGGACACCGTCGAAGGTATAATTTTGTTTTTAGTGAATATCATTAAGGAATTGGCAGAGAAAGTAGAAAGTGCAAAAAGCATTAGAGAAAATAAGTACTCCAAAGCTACAAACGACCTAATTAAAAGAAGTACTATGCAGATTAAAAACAACAGAAACGAAATAGATTGAGTAGAAATGAACAAGCTTATCAACAAAAGGCAGGAGTCGAGCGCAGACTAGCTTTACGCAGGCAGCAAATTATATCTTTGAAAGGTAGAAATGGAAAGGTCATTAAATGAGGAGACAAAATTTACAAAAGTGCAGAAGAATTTTACCAAGAGCTTTACTCGTCAAAGACCGTAGTTGAGCCAGTAATTTTTTTTTTTTTTTTTTTTTTTTTTCCTTTTTTTTACATTTTTATCATTTCTTCGTGGTTAAGCATGAGCTACATCGTCCTCCTGATGGTGCCTAGATTTATGCTTTTTGTTTCTACTGCTGGAGGTCGTGTGGTTTTCAGAAGAGTTTGACCTCTTTCTCTTCTGAGGAGGAGAGGAAGCTTTCGAGTGCAAAGCTTTTACTGCAGATTGTTCTGCCTCCTCTGAAGAACCCTTATGGTCGATGTTTTCGTGTTTGAATGGCGCCTTCGGAAGTCCCTTTACTTTTATTTGTGTTTCTATCTACTTCTTTTTTGTATTTATCCTTTCGTTTCCCTTTTTATAATTCCTTCTCTTCAATTATGAGCCATATCGTCCTCCTGATCGCGGCTAGATTTCTGTTTTTTGTTACTAGGGCTGGAGGTCGTGTGGTCTTCAGAAGAGTTTGACCTCTTTCTCTTCTGAGGAGGAGAGGAAGCTTTCGAGTGTGAAACTTCTGCTGTAGGCTCTTTTGCTTCACCTGAAGAAGAACACTCCTGGTTGACGTCTTCGTGTTCGGATAGCACCTTCCGAAGTCCCTCCACCAGGGCCTGGATGGAGATCCTTTCTTCGGGATCGTCCTGAAGAGCCGCCTCGATCAGTCCTTCGAGGTCGGCCTTCAGCTCGGGTACTCGATCGACAACGTAAGCCATAAGTCGTCCCAAGGAATACACGTCCGACTTAGGCGAGGCAATGTGTCCTTGGCACAGCCCTGGGGCGATGTGCGAGTAGCGGTCCCTCTCTAGCCCTCGGTAGGGTGTCTTCCCAAAGTTCGTTGCGTTGCCCAGGTCGATCGTCGTCGCTGTACAGTGGTTGCCCTCGATCTTTAGGACCACGTTGTCGGCCTTCAGGTCGTTGTGCCCTGGAGAGTCCTCGCGACCTGAAGGAGCAAGTCCAAGAGTTGACATCTATCCAGAAGAGCCTTCCGAAGGGCTCTGCGCAAAGTCGAGGGGCCGTCGAAGCTCATGGCGAGGGTGACTGGGGCTGTGCACATGAAGAAGGCTCGAGGGACTCCGGGCACTTCAGCCAGTCTTCGAAGTGTCTTCCCTTCTCGGAGCATTTCTTCCTTTGCCAAAGGGCTCTTGAAGACCTTGAGGATAATGTGCCTTTTGCGGAGGCGGCCGAGGTACACCACTGCGAATTTGCTCTCTCCCACTTTCCTCCCCACCCTCTCCCACAACGAGATCATTTTGAATTTTCGGTTATTCACTGAGTGAGCAGACGAGCAATTTCAGATTGCGCGCGCGTTCACGCGCGCACACACACACACACACACACACACACACACACACACACACACACACACACACACACACACACACACACACACACACACACACACACACACACACACACACACACACACACACACACACACACACACACACACACACACATAAATATTCCGTCGGCGACCATTTGTGATCATACCACACCGAAATAGTAAAGGAGAGAGTTATGGAGAGCAGCACAAACGAGAAATAGAGGAAGTCAAAAGTGATCAGGCCCCCCCCCCTCCCTTTTTTTTTCTTCGTGGAAAGTAGATTATTCTCCGTAAAAGAGTAATGTGTTACTCTTGTCCGGAGGGGTGTCGCTAGAAATGCATAAAATTTCTCCAGTCAAAACCCATGAGAATTGAAAGATATACAGAATGACTCTGTGTGTGCGTGTATTCACCTTGGTCTTTGGATCACGTGCTGGACTCGTGATCGACAGCTATTTCCCTCCTGGAAGAGGGCTCAGAGCTCGTATGACCTATCAATGGGTAATGCTGTGACCTTACACTCACACACACACCCAACTTCCCGCCCACGAGAGTTGGAGTAACGACTCGAAGCGCAGCGATACTGAAATTATTTCAGCCCTGGGCAGGATTCGAACCCGGAACGTCGCAATGACAGTCGGGAACTCTACCAACCTCACCACCGGGGGAGAGAGAGAGAGAGAGAGAGAGAGAGAGAGAGAGAGAGAGAGAGAGAGAGAGTGTGTGTGTGTGTATTTACCTAGTTGTATTTACCTAGTTGTATTTTACGGGAAGGGGAGCTATGCTCGTGAGGTCCCGTCTTCATATCTCATTTTATCTAAACTATTTTTAAATTCATGTATTGTTTTTGCACACACCACTTTCTCATCTGACTTGTTCCAACTGTCTATTGCTCTGTGAGGAAAGCTGTTCTTTTTAAAATCTCTTCTATAGCTGTCTTTTTTTATTTTCTTTCCGTGTCCTCTTGTATTTCTGTCATCCCATTTTATCAGATTCTCTCTATCAGTAATTTCTATGCCTTTCATGATTCTGTAAATAGCTATCAAATCTCCTCTCTCTCTTCTTTGCTCTAGTGTCTGTAGTTTAAGTTTTTGTAGTCTCTCTTCATATGATAGTTTTTGAGAGTGTTGGTGCCAGTTTTGTAATTGCTCTTTGTATTCTTTCAAGTTTTTTTTATACATTTTTTTGTACTTGGTGACCATATCGTTGCTGCATATTCCAATCTTGGTCTTATCAGGGTGATTAGGATTTTCCTCACCATTTCTTCATCCAGGTATGTAAATGCCACTTTGATTGTTCTTATTAAATTATAAGTTTCTCCAAAAATCTTATTTATATGTTTCTCAGGTGACATATTATTCATAACAATGACTCCCAGGTCCTTCTCATTTTCTACTTTTTTTATTCCTTCTTTTCCCAAATTATATGATCCTGTTATTCTGTTTTTGCTTTTTCCAAATTCCATTATACTACACTTTTTTGTATTGAACTCCATCTCCCACTTCCTACTCCATTCTTGTACTTTATTTAGGTCTCTCTGTAGTGATTCACAATCTTCTTCAGTTTTCACTCTTTTCAGTAATTTTGCATCATCTGCAAAGAAGCTCATATAGCTTTCAATTCCTTCATCCATATCATTAATATATATAGCAAACATTATTGGGGCCAGAACTGTTCCCTGCGGGACACCGCTTATTACTTCATTCCATTTTGAGTGCTGATCTCTTATCACTACTCTCATTTTTCTTTCTTGCAAAAAGTCTTCCATCCAATTTAGCAATTTACCTTGTATTCCTCCTTCATATTCTAATTTCTTAAGCAACTTCTTATGTGGTACTTTGTCAAAAGCTTTTTTTAGGTCTAGAAATGCACAATCAGCCCATCCATCTCTTTCTTGTATTATATCTATTAGCCTTGAATAGAAACATATTAAATTGGTGACGCATGATCGTCCTTGTCTGAATCCAAATTGCCTTGGATTTAGTACGTTGTTTTTTTCCAAGTATTTTACCCATCTACTTTTGATAATTCTTTCACATATTTTTGCTATTGTACTTGTTAGAGAGACTGGTCTATAGTTGGTAGGTTCTTCTTTATTTCCTCCTTTATATATAGGTACTATATTTGCTTTTTTCCAATCTTCTGGAACTTTTCCTTCTTTTAAGGAACTGCTTATTATGCTATGTATTTTGTCTGCCAGTTCATTCCTGCATTCTTTCAGAATCCAGTTTGCTATTTCATCTGGCCCATGCGATTTTCTGACATCAAAATTACCCAAGTGTGTCAATATTTCATTCTTTGTTACTTCTATTTCTTCCATAGGGGGGACTTTTTCCTTCCACTCAATCTCTTCAGGTTGTATATTTTCCCTTGTAAACACTGATTTAAAATGTTTGTTCATAATTTCTGCCATTTCCATTTCCTCAGTGTATTCAACTCCTCCTTGTCTTAATTTCTCTAAGTCTTGTTTGTTTTTCAGTTTATTGTTTACAAATCTGTAGAATAGTTTTGGTTGATCTTTACACTTTTCTATAACATCTTTTTCATATTTTCTTTTTTTTCTCTCTGCACTTTTGTACATATTCATTTCTATAACCAGTATATATTTTCCATTTTTCAGGTCTTCTGTCTTTTTTCCATCTGTTCCAGGCTTTGTCTCTTTTGTCCTTTAACTCCCTACAACTTTTGTTGTACCAGCATTTTACATATTCTTTTTCTTGTTTTTGTCTTGGGACATACTTTTCCACTCCTTTTTTGTAAATTTTTGTCAAAATATTCCATTTCTCTTCCACTGTTGTTTCTTCTTTGTATATTTCTTCCCAGTTTTCTTGTTGGAAGAATTCTCTTATTTTATCAAAGTTTGTTTTTTCATACATCATTCTTCCTTTTCTATATTGTTCATTTCTTTTCATATATTTTTCTTCATTAAGTTCCAGTTCAATCAATATGTGGTCACTTTTACCTATTGGTGTTTTATATTCAATCTTGTCCACTATTCTAGGTTCAGATGTAATTATTAAGTCTAGCCTCGATGGTTCTTCTTCATTTCTATACCTAGTGTTCTCTTGTATCCATTGTGTCATTGAATGGTCAGTAATCATCTCAAGTAGAGCATTTCCCCATGAGTCATCACCACTCTTTACTGTCATTTCTTCCCAGCAGATTTCTTTGCAATTAAAGTCGCCCATCATAACTATTCTTCCTCCGTCTTCCATTATTTTAGTTAATGCTATCTTTGTGTCCTCTAACATACTTTTATGTTCACTCTCCTCCCATGAGGCTGTTTTCGGAGGCACATAATTGATCACAAATTTTCTGCTCTTCTTATCTCGGTCTTCCACTTCTATCATAATCATCTCTACTGTATTCTTTCCATATATGACACCTTTCACGTTTATATCCTTCTTAGTCAGGAACATAACTCCACCCCCTTGTTTTTTCTCTCTGTTTCTAATCCAATAATTGTATGTATCATGTCCTACACTGTTGGGTGGTAGTGGGCCTTTTAATTTTGTTTCTACAATTCCCATTATGTCCGGTTCTTTTTCTTTCAAATAATCATTCAGTTCATTCAATCCTGTTATCAATCCATCTATATTTGTGTAAGACACTCTTAGTTTTCTGCCACTTCCATTGTATTCTCTGTTTCCCTTATGTTTTTCTTTAGTATGTCGAACTGCTTTATTTTCATGTTCACTACTCTCCAATAGAATCTCTCTTTCTCTGACTCCGTTCTTTCCTCGTTTTTTGCCTTAGCTTCAATTCTTTTCTGCTTTTCTGCCTCTCTTTCCTCCTTATTCATTTCTCTTTTTATCCATACCTTTTTTATATTGATCATTTGTTGCTAGTTTCCCTGTCTTGGATAGAATTTTCTCTGCTGTTGTTTGTGACCTGAATTTAATCTTAATTGGTCTGGTCTTATCTGTACTATATTTTCCGAGTCTGAATTTTTCCTCAATTTCCTTTATAATTTCTGGTTCATCTTCCTGGACTAATTTTAATAAACTGCTTACTCTTTCATTTTCCTCCTTGATTCTTGCAGTTCTATCTGGGTTATGTTTCTCTTCCATTCCTAATATAATTATACATTTCTTTTTGTCAGCTAATTCTCTTACTATATTCTCCTTCTGTCTCATCACTTTAATAACTGAGTCTTCATTATGTTCTTTCAATTGCTGTTTGACTATGTCAGTGAATGAAACCTTATTCCCTTCTTGAGTTATTCTCCAATTTTTAGCTTCTGTAGCTAGTTTCTCTCTGTTTTCATTACTATTCTTCTTCAATTTCTCATTCTCCTCCTTTACATTTCCTAACTGTCTTTTTAGGTCCTCTATTTCTTCAGTTAAGTTTCTGTTAGCCTTCTCTAGTTGTTCCAACCTTTCAATTCTTTGAAAAATGGAGTCTACGTTACCTAACTTACGCTCCAAGTCCTCGATCACCTTATCAACTCTCTCCTCTAGTCTTATCAGTCGGGGGGGGGGGGGGTTGTGTCCCCCCCACCCTCTTTAAATCCCTGGAACATATTCTCGTCACTTTCTTCTGTATTGCTCCTCTCTATACTTCTAATCTTTACATTTTTATTAGACATTTGATCCTCGCTAAGTCTTTTGTTTACCTTCCGCTTGTCTGGCTGGTCAAAGTCTACTCCCTCCTCATTTCCTTCCATTTCCCTCAGTAATCCCTCCCCTTTTCCTCTTTCCCTACGTTCCCACTACTCCACGAGCAATTTCCCCCCCACCCTGCAAAAACACTAGGCACTTCTCTTTGCGTTGGGATCCACAGACTTCACTTTTCTTCAGAACGTCTTCTAAGCCGTCCATTCGTTGAAGTGTGTGTGTGTGTGTGTGTGTGTGTGTGTGTGTGTGTGTGTGTGTGTGTGTGTGTGTGTGTGTGTGTGTGTGTGTGTATTTACCTAGTTGTATTTTACGGGAAGGGGAGCTATGCTCGTGAGGTCCCGTCTTCATATCTCATTTTATCTAAACTATTTTTAAATTCATGTATTGTTTTTGCACACACTACTTTCTCATCTAACTTGTTCCAACTGTCTATTACTCTGTGAGGAAAGCTGTTCTTTTTCAGATCTCTTCGATAGCTGTCTTTCTTGATTTTCTTTCCGTGTCCTTTTGTATTTCTATTATCCCATTTTATTAGATCCTCTCTATCAATAATTTCTATGCCTTTCATGATTCTGTAAATAGCTATCAAATCTCCTCTCTCTCTTCTTTGCTCTAGTGTCTGTAGCTCAAGTTTTGCTAGTCTCTCTTCATATGATAGTTTTGAGAGTGTTGGTGCCAATTTTGTAATTGCTCTTTGTATTCTTTCAAGTTTTTTTTATAAAAAAAATTTGTACTTGGTGACCACATCGTTGCTGCATATTCCAATCTTGGTCTTATCAGAGTGATTAGTATTTTCTTCATCCAGGTATGTAAATGCCACTTTGATTGTTCTTATTGAATTATAAGTTTCACCAAAAATCTTATTTATATGTTTCTCAGGTGACATATTATTCATAACAATGACTCCCAGGTCCTTCTCATTTTCTACTTTTTTTATTCCTTTTTCTCCCAATTTATATGATCCTGTTATTCTGTTTTTGCTTTTTCCAAATTCCATTATACTACACTTTTTAGTGTTGAACTCCATCTCCCACTTCCTACTCCATTCCCATACTTTATTTAGATCACTCTGTAGTGACTCACAATCTTCTTCCGTGTTCACTTTTTTTTAATAGTTTTGCATCATCTGCAAAGAAGCTCATATAACTTTCAATTCCTTCATCCATATCATTAATATATATAGCAAACATTATTGGGGCCAGAACTGTTCCCTGCGGAACACCGCTTATTACTTCATCCCATTTTGAGTGTTTGTCTCTTATCACTACTCTCATTTTTCTTTCTTGCAAAAAGTCTTCCATCCATTTAAGCAGTTTGGCCCGTATTCCTCCTTCAGTTTCTAATTTCTTAAGCAACTTCTTATGTGGTACTTTGTCAAAAGCTTTTTTTAGGTCTAGAAATGCACAATCAGCCCATCCATCTCTTTCTTGTATTATATCTATTAGCCTTGAATAGAAACATATTAAATTGGTGACGCATGATCGTCCTTGTCTGAATCCAAATTGCCTTGGATTAGCACGCTGTTTTTTCTCAATATTTCACCCATTTACTTTTGATAATTCTTTCACAAATTTTTGCTGTTGTACTTGTTAGAGAGACTGGTCTATAGTTGGTAGGTTCTTCTTTATTACCTCCTTTATATATAGGTACTATATTTGCTTTTTCCAATCTTCTGGAACTTTTCCTTCTTTCAAGGAACTATTTATTATGCTATGTATTTTGTCTGCCAGTTCATTTCTGCATTCTTTCAAAATCCAGTTTGCTATTTCACCTGGTCCATGCGATTTTCTAATATCAAGATAACTCAAGTGTTTCATTATTTCATTCTTTGTTACTTCTATTTCTTTCATAGGGGGGACTTTCTCTTTCCATTCGATCTCTTCAGGTTGTATATTCTCCCTTGTAAACACTGATTTAAAATGCTTGTTCATAATTTCCGTCATTTCTATTTCCTCTGTGTATTCAACTCCTCCTTGTCTTAATTTCTCTAAGTCTTGTTTGTTTTTCAGTTTGTTGTTTACAAATCTGTAGAATAGTTTTGGTTGATCTTTACATTTTTCTATGACATCTTTTTCATATTTTCTCTTTTCCTCTCTGCACACTTGTACATATTCATTTCTATAACAAGTATATATTTTCCATTTTTCAGGTATTTTGTTTTTCTTCAATTTGGTCCAAGCTTTGTCTCTTTTGTCTTTTAACTCCCTACAACTTTTGTTGTACCAGCATTTTACATATTCTTTTTCTTGTTTTTGTCTTGGGACATACTTTTCCACTCCTTTTTTATAAATTTTTGTCAAAATATTCCATTTCTCTTCTACTGTTGTATCTTCTTTGTGTATTCTTTCCCAGTTTTCATTTTGAAAGAATTATCTTATTTTATCAAAGTTTGTTTTTTCATACATCAATCTTCCTTTTCTATATTGTTCATTTCTTTTCATGTATTTTTTCTCATTTAGTTCTAGTTCTATCAATATGTGGTCACTTTTACTTATTGGTGCCTGGTATTCTATCTTTTCCACTATTCTAGGTTCTGATGTGATTATTAGGTGTAGTCTCGATGGTTCTTCTTCATTTCTATACCTGGTGTTCTCTTAGATCCATTGTGTCATTGTGTGGTCAATAATCATCTCAAGTAGAACATTTCCCCATAAGTCTTCTCCATCCTTTACGGTCATCTCTTCCCAGCAGATTTCTTTGCAATTAAAGTCGCCCATCATAACTATTCTTCCTCCCTCTTCTATTATCTTGTTTAATGATATTCTTGTATCTTCTAACATACTTTTATGTTCACTCTCTTCCCACGAGGCTGTTTTTGGGGGCACGTAGTTTATTACAAACTTTCTGCTCTTCTTATCTCTGTCTTCTACTTCTATCATAATCATCTCTACTGTATTCTTTCCATATGTGACACACTTCACGTTTATATCCTTCTTAGTCAGGAACATAACTCCACCCCCTTGTTTTATCTCTCTGTTTCTAATCCAATAATTATATGCATCATGTCCTACACTGTTGGGTGGTAGTGGACCTTTTAATTTCGTTTCTACAATTCCCATTATGTCCGGTTCTTTTTCCTTCAGATACTCGTTCAGTTCATTCAGTCCTGTTATTAATCCATCTATATTTGTGTAGGACACTCTTAACTTTCTTGTCTCCAGTAGAATTCTTGTTTTTGTGACTCCGTTCTGGTCTCGTTATTTTTTTTTTCTTTAGCTTCTTTCCTTTTCATTTTTCTTCCTCTCTTTCCTCTTTATTCATTTATCTTTTTATCCATACCTTTTTATATTGTTCACTTGCTGCTAGCTTCCCTGTTTTTGCTAAGATATTCTCTGCTGTTGTTTGTGACCTGAATTTAATTTTAATTGGTCTGGTCTTATCTGTACTGTATTTTCCGAGCCTAAACATCTCTTCGATTTGTTTCGTTATTTCAGATTCATCTTCATGATAACTGAGTCTTCAGTTTGCTCTTTCATTTGCTGTTTAATTATGTCAGTAAATGCAACTTTACTGTTTTCCTGGATTTTTTTCCAACCCTGCGCTTCTTTAGCTATGGCCTCTTTATTGTCTTCATTATTCCTCTTTAATTCTTCATTCTCATCTTTTACTTCTTTTAATCGTCTTTTTAATTCTTCTATTTCATTAGTTAAATTTTTGTTCGCCTTCTCTAGTTCTTCCAACTTTTCAACTCTCGGCGCAATGTTGGTTACGTTACCGAACCTGTCTTCCCAATGTTCGATCATCTTATCAAGTTTCTCCTCTAATCTTGTCAATCGGGGAGGTTGGTATCCCCCCCACCCTCATTAAATCCCTGGAAAATATTATCCTCACCTTCCATTGTGCTGCTCTTATCTATATTTCTAATCTTTACAATTCTGTTAATCCCATCACCAGAATCATTGGTCCTTCGTTTGTTTACAAGTCGTCTGACCTCCTGGACCAAGTCCTCCCCTTCCTCATTTCCTTCCATTTCCCTCAGTAATCCCTCCCCTTCTCCTTTTTCCTCACTTTCCCACGACACCACGAGTTATCCCCTTCCCTGTAAATACAATAGGTACTTCCTTTGCGTTGAGGTCCACGAAAATTTCACTTTTTCTTCAGAACACTAATCCTCGCCGTCCATCCGACAAAAGTGTGTGTGTGTGTGTGTGTGTGTGTGTATTTACCTAGTTGTATTTACCTAGTTGTATTTTACGGGAAGGGGAGCTATGCTCGTGAGGTCCCGTCTTCATATCTCATTTTATCTAAACTATTTTTAAATTCATGTATTGTTTTTGCACACACCACTTTCTCATCTAACTTGTTCCAACTGTCTATTACTCTGTGAGGAAAGCTGTTCTTTTTCAAATCTCTTCTATAGCTGTCTTTTTTTATTTTCTTTCCGTGTCCTCTTGTATTTCTGTCATCCCATTTTATCAGATTCTCTCTATCAGTAATTTCTATGCCTTTCATGATTCTGTAAATAGCTATCAAATCTCCTCTCTCTCTTCTTTGCTCTAGTGTCTGTAGTTTAAGTTTTTGTAGTCTCTCTTCATATGATAGTTTTGAGAGTGTTGGTGCCAATTTTGTAATTGCTCTTTGTATTCTTTCAAGTTTTTTTATACATTTTTTTGTACTTGGTGACCATATCGTTGCTGCATATTCCAATCTTGGTCTTATCAGGGTGATTAGGATTTTCCTCACCATTTCTTCATCCAGGTATGTAAATGCCACTTTGATTGTTCTTATTAAATTATAAGTTTCTCCAAAAATCTTATTTATATGTTTCTCAGGTGACATATTATTCACAACAATGACTCCCAGGTCCTTCTCATTTTCTACTTTTTTTATTCCTTCTTCTCCCAAATTATATGCTCCTGTTATTCTGTTTTTGCTTTTTCCAAATTCCATTATACTACACTTTTTTGTATTGAACTCCATCTCCCACTTCCTACTCCATTCCTGTACTTTATTTAGATCTCTCTGTAGTGATTCACAATCTTCTTCAGTTTTCACTCTTTTCAGTAGTTTTGCATCATCTGCAAAGAAGCTCATATAACTTTCAATTCCTTCATCCATATCATTAATATATATAGCAAACATTATTGGGGCCAGAACTGTTCCCTGCGGGACACCGCTTATTACTTCATTCCATTTTGAGTGCTGGTCTCTTATCACTACTCTCATTTTTCTTTCTTGCAAAAAGTCTTCCATCCAATTTAGCAATTTACCTTGTATTCCTCCTTCATATTCTAATTTCTTAAGCAACTTCTTATGTGGTACTTTGTCAAAAGCTTTTTTTAGGTCTAGAAATGAACAATCAGCCCATCCATCTCTTTCTTGTATTATATCTATTAGCCTTGAATAGAAACATATTAAATTGGTGACGCATGATCGTCCTTGTCTGAATCCAAATTGCCTTGGATTTAGTACGTTGTTTTTTTCCAAGTATTTTACCCATCTACTTTTGATAATTCTTTCACAAATTTTTGCTATTGTACTTGTTAGAGAGACTGGTCTATAGTTGGTAGGTTCTTCTTTATTTCCTCCTTTATATATAGGTACTATATTTGCTTTTTTCCAATCTTCTGGAACTTTTCCTTCTTTTAAGGAACTGCTTATTATGCTATGTATTTTGTCTGCCAGTTCATTCCTGCATTCTTTCAGAATCCAGTTTGCTATTTCATCTGGCCCATGCGATTTTCTGACATCAAAATTACCCAAGTGTGTCAATATTTCATTCTTTGTTACTTCTATTTCTTCCATAGGGGGGACTTTTTCTTTCCACTCAATCTCTTCAGGTTGTATATTTTCCCTTGTAAACACTGATTTAAAATGTTTGTTCATAATTTCTGCCATTTCCATTTCCTCTGTGTATTCAACTCCTCCTTGTCTTAATTTCTCCAAGTCTTGTTTGTTTTTCAGTTTATTGTTTACAAATCTGTAGAATAGTTTTGGTTGATCTTTACACTTTTCTATAACATCTTTTTCATATTTTCTTTTTTCCTCTCTGCACTTTTGTACATATTTATTTCTATAACCAGTATATATTTTCCATTTTTCAGGTCTTCTGTCTTTTTTCCATCTGGTCCAGGCTTTGTCTCTTTTGTCTTTTAACTCCCTACAACTTTTGTTGTACCAGCATTTTACATATTCTTTTTCTTGTTTTTGTCTTGGGACATACTTTTCCACTCCTTTTTTGTAAATTTTTGTCAAAATATTCCATTTCTCTTCCACTGATGTTTCTTCTTTGTATATTTCTTCCCAGTTTTCTTGTTGGAAGAATTCTCTTATTTTATCAAAGTTTGTTTTTTCATACATCATTCTTCCTTTTCTATATTGTTCATTTCTTTTCATATATTTTTCTTCATTAAGTTCCAGTTCAATCAATATGTGGTCACTTTTACCTATTGGTGTTTTATATTCAATCTTGTCCACTATTCTAGGTTCAGATGTAATTATTAAGTCTAGTCTCGATGGTTCTTCTTCATTTCTATACCTAGTGTTCTCTTGTATCCCTTGTGTCATTGAATGGTCAGTAATCATCTCAAGTAGAGCATTTCCCCATGAGTCATCACCACTCTTTACTGACATTTCTTCCCAGCAGATTTCTTTGCAATTAAAGTCGCCCATCATAACTATTCTTCCTCCGTCTTCCATTATTTTAGTTAATGCTATCTTTGTGTCCTCTAACATACTTTTATGTTCACTCTCCTCCCATGAGGCTGTTTTCGGAGGCACATAATTGATCACAAATTTTCTGCTCTTCTTATCTCGGTCTTCCACTTCTATCATAATCATCTCTACTGTATTCTTTCCATATATGACACCTTTCACGTTTATATCCTTCTTAGTCAGGAATATAACTCCACCCCCTTGTTTTTTCTCTCTGTTTCTAATCCAATAATTGTATGCATCATGTCCTACACTGTTGGGTGGTAGTGGGCCTTTTAATTTTGTTTCTACAATTCCCATTATGTCCGGTTCTTTTTCTTTCAAATAATCATTCAGTTCATTCAATCCTGTTATCAATCCATCTATATTTGTGTAAGACGCTCTTAGTTTTCTGCCACTTCCATTGTGTTCTCTGTTTCCCTTATGTTTTTCTTTTGTATGTCGAACTGCTTTATTTTCATGTTTACTACTCTCCAATAGAATCTCTCTTTCTCTGACTCCGTTCTTTCCTCGTTTTTTGCCTTAGCTTCAAGTCTTTTCTGCTTTTCTGCCTCTCTTTCCTCTTTATTCATTTCTCTTTTTATCCATACCTTTTTATATTGATCATTTGTTGCTAGTTTCCCTGTTTTGGATAGAATTTTCTCTGCCGTTGTTTGTGACCTGAATTTAATCTTAATTGGTCTGGTCTTATCTGTACTATATTTTCCGAGTCTGAATTTTTCCTCAATTTCCTTTATAATTTCTGGTTCATCTTCCTGGACTAATTTTAATAAACTGCTTACTCTTTCATTTTCCTCCTTGATTCTTGCGGTTCTATCTGGGTTATGTTTCTCTTCCATTCCTAATATAATTATACATTTCTTTTTGTCAGCTAATTCTCTTACTATATTCTCCTTCTGTCTCATCACTTTAATAACTGAGTCTTCATTATGTTCTTTCAATTGCTGTTTGACTATGTCAGTGAATGAAACCTTATTCCCTTCTTGGGTTGTTCTCCAATTTTTAGCTTCTTTAGCTATTGTCTCTCTGTTTTCATTACTATTCTTCTTCAATTTCTCATTCTCCTCCTTTACATTTCTTAACTGTCTTTTTAGGTCCTCTATTTCATCAGTTAATTTTCTGTTTGCCTTCTCTAGTTGTTCCAACCATTCAATTCTCTGGAAAATTGAGTCAACATTACCTAACCTACTTTCCAAGTCCTCGATCACCTTATCAACTCTCTCCTCTAGTCTTATCAGTCGGGGGGGGGGGGGGTTTTTTCCCCCCCACCCTCTTTAAATCCCTGGAACATATTCTCGTCACTTTCTACTGTATTGCTCCTCTCTATACTTCTAATCTTTACATTTTTATTAGACATTTCATCATCGCTCAGTCTTTTGTTTACCTTTCGCTTGTCTGGCTGGGCCAAGTCTACTCCCTCCTCATTTCCTTCCATTTCCCTCAGTAATCCCTCCCCTTTTCCTCTTTCCCTACTTTCCCACTACTCCACGAGCAATTTCCCCCCCACCCTGTAAAAACACAAGGCACTTATCTTTGCGTTGGGATCCACAGACTTCAGTTTTCTTCAGAACGTAATCCAAGCCGTCCATTCGCTGAAGTGTGTGTGTGTGTGTGTGTGTGTGTGTGTGCGTGTGTGTGCGGATGTGTGCGTGTGTGTGCGTGTGTGTGTGAGTGTGGGTGCGTGTGTGTGTGTGTGTGTGTGTGTGTGTGTGTGTGTGTGTGTGTGTGTGTGTGTGTGTGTGTGTGTGTGTGTGTGTGTGTCTGTGTGACGTAAGTGGAGTAGGAAACACAGGAGTCTTAGTCTTGAGTTTATTCCTGACTAGTTTCGCAGGTATGCGAAACTAGTTAGGAATAAACTCAAGACTAAGACTCCTGTGTTTCCTACTCCACTTACGTTAACCTGTCAGAATGTCTCAACACACACACACACACACACACACACACACACACACACACACACACACACACACACACACACACACACACACACACACACACACACACACACACACACACACACACACACTTTCAACGAACGGACGGATTGAAGAACGCTCTGAAGAAAAGTGCAGATTGTGGATACCAACGCAAAGAGAAGTGCCTTTTTGTATTTGCAGGGGGGGGGAAATTGCTCGTGAGGTAGTGGGAAAGTAAGGAAAGAGGAGAAGGGGAGGGATTGCTGGGAAAATGGAAGGTAATGAGGAAGTAGAGGACTTGGTCCAAATAGACCGCCGTAAAGTAAACAAAAGACCACAAGACGAGCTGGAGGACGACGGAATGTCTAATAAGAATGTAAAGATTAGAAGTATAGATAGGAACAATACAGTAGAAAGTGATGAGAATATTTTCAAGGGATTTAAAGAGAGGGGGGGGACACAAACCCCCCCCGACTGACAAGACTAGAGGAGAAGGTTGATAAGGTGATCGAGGACTTGGAGAGTAGGTTAGGTCATATGAACACCATTTTACAAAGGGTTGAAAGATTGGAAGAACTGGAAAAGGCGAATAAAAACTTAACTGATGAAATAGAAGAACTAAAAAGACAGTTAAGAGAGGTAAAGGGGGAGAATGAGGAATTGAAGAAGAATAGTAAAGAAAACAGAGAAACAATAGCTAAAGAAAGTAAAAATTGGAAGCAAACCCAAGAAGGAAATAAGATTTCATTCACTGACATAGTCAAACAGCAATTGAAAGAACATACTGAAGACTCAGTTATTAAAGTGATGAGACAAAAGGAGAATATAGTAAGGGATTTAGCAGACAAGAAGAAATGTATAATTATATTAGGAATGGAAGAGAAACACAACACAGATAGAACCACAAGAATCAAAGAGGAAAATGAAAAAGTAAGCCAATTACTAGAATCAGTTCAGGAAGATGAACCAGGAATTATGAAACAAATCGAAGAGAAATTTAGACTCGGAAAGTATAGCACAGACAAGACCAGACCAATTAAGATTAAATTCAAGTCACAAACAACGGCAGAGAATATCTTATCCAAAACAGGGAAACTAGCAACAAGTGAACAATACAAAAAGATATGGATAAAAAGAGAAATGAATAAAGAGGAAAAAGAAGAAGAAAAACAGAAAAGACTGGAAGCTAAGACAAAAAACGAGAACAGAACGGAGTCAGAGAAAGAGAGATTCTATTGGAGAGTAGTGAACATGAAACTAAGGAAGTTCGACACACAAAAGAAAAACATAAGGGAAACAGAGAACACAATGGAAGTGGCAGAAAACTAAGAGTGTCTTACACAAATATAGATGGATTAATAACAGGATTGAATGAGCTGAATGATTATTTGAAAGAAAAAGAACCGGACATAATGGGAATTGTAGAAACAAAATTAAAAGGCCCACTACCACCCAACAGTGTAGGACATGATGCATACAATTATTGGATTAGAAACAGAGAGAAAAAGCAAGGGGGTGGAGTTATGTTTCTGACTAAGAAGGATATAAATGTGAAAGGTGTCATATATGGAAAGAATACAGTAGAGATGATTATGATAGAAGTGGAAGACAGAGATAAGAAGAGCAGAAAGTTTGTGATCAATTATGTGCCTCCGAAAACAGCCTCATGGGAGGAGAGTGAATATAAAAGTATGCTAGAGGACACAAAGATAGCATTAACTAAAATAATGGAAGACGGAGGAAGAATAGTTATGATGGGCGACTTTAATTGCAAAGAAATCTGCTGGGAAGAAATGTCAGTAAAGAGTGGTGATGACTCATGGGGAAATGCTCTACTTGAGATGATTACTGACCATTCAATGACACAATGGATACAAGAGAACACTAGGTATAGAAATGAAGAAGAACCATCGAGGCTAGACTTAATAATTACATCTGAACCTAGAATAGTGGACAAGATTGAATATAAAACACCAATAGGTAAAAGTGACCACATATTGATTGAACTGGAACTTAATGAAGAAAAATATATGAAAAGAAATGAACAATATAGAAAAGGAAGAATGATGTATGAAAAAACAAACTTTGATAAAATAAGAGAATTCTTCCAACAAGAAAACTGGGAAGAAATATACAAAGAAGAAACATCAGTGGAAGAGAAATGGAATATTTTGACAAAAATTTACAAAAAAGGAGTGGAAAAGTATGTCCCAAGACAAAAACAAGAAAAAGAATATGTAAAATGCTGGTACAACAAAAGTTGTAGGGAGTTAAAAGACAAAAGAGACAAAGCCTGGACCAGATGGAAAAAACACAGAAGACCTGAAAAATGGAAAATATATACTGGTTATAGAAATGAATATGTACAAAAGTGCAGAGAGAAAAAAAGAAAATATGAAAAAGATGTTATAGAAAAGTGTAAAGATCAACCAAAACTATTCTACAGATTTGTAAACAATAAACTGAAAAACAAACAAGACTTGGAGAAATTGAGACAAGGAGGAGTTGAATACACTGAGGAAATGGAAATGGCAGAAATTATGAACAAACATTTTAAATCAGTGTTTACAAGGGAAAATATACAACCTGAAGAGATTGAGTGGAAAGAAAAAGTCCCCCCTATGGAAGAAATAGAAGTAACAAAGAATGAAATATTGACACACTTGGGTAATTTTGATGTCAGAAAATCGCATGGGCCAGATGAAATAGCAAACTGGATTCTGAAAGAATGCAGGAATGAACTGGCAGACAAAATACATAGCATAATAAGCAGTTCCTTAAAAGAAGGAAAAGTTCCAGAAGATTGGAAAAAAGCAAATATAGTACCTATATATAAAGGAGGAAATAAAGAAGAACCTACCAACTATAGACCAGTCTCTCTAACAAGTACAATAGCAAAAATTTGTGAAAGAATTATCAAAAGTAGATGGGTAAAATACTTGGAAAAAAACAACGTACTAAATCCAAGGCAATTTGGATTCAGACAAGGACGATCATGCGTCACCAATTTAATATGTTTCTATTCAAGGCTAATAGATATAATACAAGAAAGAGATGGATGGGCTGATTGTGCATTTCTAGACCTAAAAAAAGCTTTTGACAAAGTACCACATAAGAAGCTGCTTAAGAAATTAGAATATGAAGGAGGAATACAAGGTAAATTGCTAAATTGGATGGAAGACTTTTTGCAAGAAAGAAAAATGAGAGTAGTGATAAGAGATCAGCACTCAAAATGGAATGAAGTAATAAGCGGTGTCCCGCAGGGAACAGTTCTGGCCCCAATAATGTTTGCTATATATATTAATGATATGGATGAAGGAATTGAAAGCTATATGAGCTTCTTTGCAGATGATGCAAAATTACTGAAAAGAGTGAAAACTGAAGAAGATTGTGAATCACTACAGAGAGATCTAAATAAAGTACAAGAATGGAGTAGGAAGTGGGAGATGGAGTTCAATACAAAAAAGTGTAGTATAATGGAATTTGGAAAAAGCAAAAACAGAATAACAGAATCATATAATTTGGGAGAAGAAGGAATAAAAAGAGTAGAAAATGAGAAGGACCTGGGAGTCATTGTTATGAATAATATGTCACCTGAGAAACATATAAATAAGATTTTTGGAGAAACCTATAATTTAATAAGAACAATCAAAGTGGCATTTACATACCTGGATGAAGAAATGGTGAGGAAAATCCTAATCACCCTGATAAGACCAAGATTGGAATATGCAGCAACGATATGGTCACCAAGTACACAAAAATGTATAAAAAAACTTGAAAGAATACAAAGAGCAATTACAAAATTGGCACCAACACTCTCAAAACTATCATATGAAGAGAGACTACAAAAACTTAAACTACAGACACTAGAGCAAAGAAGAGAGAGAGGAGATTTGATAGCTATTTACAGAATCATGAAAGGCATAGAAATTACTGATAGAGAGAATCTGATAAAATGGGATGACAGAAATACAAGAGGACACGGAAAGAAAATAAAAAAAGACAGCTATAGAAGAGATTTGAAAAAGAACAGCTTTCCTCACAGAGCAATAGACAGTTGGAACAAGTTAGATGAGAAAGTGGTGTGTGCAAAAACAATACATGAATTTAAAAATAGTTTAGATAAAATGAGATATGAAGACGGGACCCCACGAGCATAGCTCCCCTTCCCGTAAAATACAACTAGGTAAATACAACTAGGTAAATACACACACACTTCAACGAACGGACGGCATAGACGACGTTCTGAAGAAAAAGTGAAATTTCGTGGATCCCAAAGCAAAGGAAGTACCTATTGTATTTGCAGGGTGGGGGGGAAATTGCTCGTGGTGTAGGGAAAGTAAGGAAAAAGGAGAAGGGGAGGGATTACTGAGGGAAATGGAAGGAAATGAGAAAGGTGAGGACTTGGCCCAGGCAGGCAGACGAAATCTAAACAAACGAGGGCCGGACCAATTTAGCGATGATGAAATGTCTAAAAAAATGTAAAGATTAGAAGTATAGATAAGAGCAATACAGTAGAAGATGATGAGAATATTTTCCAGGGGTTTAAAGAGGGTGGGGGGACACAACCCCCCCCCCCCCCCGATTAACAAGACTAGAAGAGAAACTCGATAAGATGATCGAGCACTGGGAATTTAAGTTCGGTCACGTTAACAACATTGTGCAGAGAGTTGAAAAATTGGAAGAACTAGAGAAGGCGAACAAAAACTTAACTAAGGAAATTGAAGAATTAAAAAAACAGTTAAAAGAAGTAAAAGAAGAGAATAAAGTCTTAAAGGAGAATAATAAGGAGAACAAGGAGGGTTGGAAAAAAATCCAAGAAAATAGCAAAGTTGCATTCACTGACATAATCAGACAGCAAATGAATGAACAAACTGAAGACTCAGTTATTAAAGTGATGAGACAGAACGAGAATATAGTAAGAGACTTAGCAGACAGAAAGAAATGTATAATTATATTAGGAATGGAAGAGAAACATAACCCAGATAGAACCACAAGAATCAAAGAGGAAAATGAAAAAGTAAGAAATTTACTAGAATTAGTTCAGGAAGATGAACCAGAAATAATGAAACAAATCGAAGAGAAATTCAGGCTCGGGAAATATAGTACAGACAAGACCAGACCAATTAAGATTAAATTCAGGTCACAAACGACGGCTGAGAATATCTTATCCAAAACAGGGAAACTAGCAACAAGTGAAGAATATAAAAAGGTATGGATAAAAAGGGAAATGAATAAAGAGGAAAGAGAGGAAGAAAAACAGAAAAGACTTGAAGCTAAGACAAAAAACGAGAACAGAACGGAGTCAGAGAAAGAGAGATTCTATTGGAGAGTAGTGAATATGAAACTAAAGAAAGTCGACATACAAGAGAAAAACAAAAGGGAAACAGAGAACACAATGGAAGTGGCAGAAAACTAAGAGTGTCTTACACAAATATAGATGGATTAATAACAGGATTGAATGAGCTGAATAATTATTTGAAGGAAAAAGAACCAGACATAATGGGAATTGTAGAAACAAAATGAAAAGGTCCACTACCACCCAACAGTGTAGGACATGATGCATATAATTATTGGATTAGAAACAGAGAGAAAAAGCAAGGGGGTGGAGTTATGTTCCTGACTAAGAAGGATATAAACGTGAAGTGTGTCACATATGGAAAGAATACAGTAGAGATGATAATGATGGAAGTAGAAGACAGAGATAAGAAGAGCAGAAAGTTTGTGATAAATTATGTGCCCCCGAAAACAGCCTCATGGGAAGAGAGTGAACATAAAAGTATGTTAGAGGACACAAAGATAGCATTAAACAAGATAATGGAAGAGGGAGGAAGAATAGTTATGATGGGCGACTTTAATTGCAAAGAAATCTGCTGGGAAGAAATGACAGTAAAGGGTGGAGACGGCTCATGGGGAAACGCTCTACTTGAGATGGTTACTGACCATACAATGACACAATGGATACAGGAGAACACTAGGTATAGAAATGAAGAAGAGCCATCGAGACTAGACTTAATAATTACATCTGAACCTAGAATAGTGGACAAAATTGAATATAAAACACCAATAAGTAAAAGTGACCACATATTGATTGAACTGGAACTTAATGAAGACAAATATATGAAAAGAAATGAACAACATAGAAAAGGAAGATTGATGTATGAAAAAACAAACTTTGATAAAATAAGAGAATTCTTTCAAAAGGAAAACTGGGAAGAAATATACAAAGAAGAAACAACAGTAGAAGAGAAATGGAATATTCTGACAAAAATTTACAAAAAAGGAGTGGAAAAGTATGTCCCAAGACAAAAACAAGAAAAAGAATATGTAAAATGCTGGTACAACAAAAGTTGTAGGGAGTTAAAAGACAAAAGAGACAAAGCCTGGACCAGATGGAAAAAAGACAGAAGGTCTGAAAAATGGAAAATATATACCTGTTATAGAAATGAACATGTACAAACGTGCAGAGAGGAAAAGAGAAAATATGAAAAAGATATCATAGAAAAGTATAAAGATCAACCAAAACTATTCTACAGATTTGTAAACAATAAACTGAAAAACAAACAAGACTTGGAGAAATTAAGACAAGAGGGAGTTGAATACACTGAGGAAATGGAAATGGCGGAAATTATGAACAAACATTTTAAATCAGTGTTTACAAGGGAGAACATACAACCTGAAGAGAACGAATGGAAAGAGAAAGTCCCCCCTATGGAAGAAATAGAAGTAACAAAGAATGAAATATTAACACACTTGAGTAATCTTGATGTCAGAAAATCGCATGGACCAGATGAAATAGCAAACTGGATACTGAAAGAATGCAGGAATGAACTGGCAGACAAAATACATAGCATACTAAACAGTTCCTTGAAAGAAGGAAAAGTTCCAGAAGATTGGAAAAAGCAAATATAGTACCTATATATAAAGGAGGAAATAAAGAAGAACCTACCAACTATAGACCAGTCTCTCTAACAAGTACAATAGCAAACATTTGTGAAAGAATTATCAAAAGTAGATGGGTAAAATATTTAGAAAAAAACAGTGTTAAATCCAAGGCAATTTGGATTCAGACAAGGACGATCATGCGTCACCAATTTAATATGTTTCTATTCAAGGCTAATAGATATAATACAAGAAAGAGATGGATGGGCGGACTGTGCATTTCTAGACCTAAAGAAAGCTTTTGACAAAGTACCACATAAGAAGTTGCTTAAGAAATTAGAAACTGAAGGAGGAATACAGGGCAAACTACTAAATTGGATGGAAGACTTTTTGCAAGAAAGAAAAATGAGAGTAGTGATAAGAAACCAGCACTCAAAATGGGATGAAGTAATAAGCGGTGTTCCGCAGGGAACAGTTCTGGCCCCAATAATGTTTGCTATATATATTAATGATATGGATGAAGGAATTGAAAGTTATATGAGCTTCTTTGCAGATGATGCAAAACTACTGAAAAGAGTGAAACTGAAGAAGATTGTGAATCACTACAGAGAGATCTAAATAAAGTACAGGAATGGAGTAGGAAGTGGGAGATGGAGTTCAATACAAAAAAGTGTAGTATAATGGAATTTGGAAAAAGCAAAAACAGAATAACAGGAGCATATAAATTGGGAGAAGAAGGAATAAAAAAAGTAGAAAATGAGAAGGACCTGGGAGTCATTGTTATGAATAATATGTCACCTGAGAAACATATAAATAAGATTTTTGGAGAAACTTATAATTTAATAAGAACAATCAAAGTGGCATTTACATACCTGGATGAAGAAATGGTGAAGAAAATCCTAACCACCCTGATAAGACCAAGATTGGAATATGCAGCAACGATATGGTCACCAAGTACAAAAAATGTATAAAAAAAACTTGAAAGAATACAAAGAGCAATTACAAAATTGGCACCAACACTCTCAAAACTATCATATGAAGAGAGACTGGAAAAACTTGAACTACAGACACTAGAGCAAAGAAGAGAGAGAGGAGATTTGATAGCTATTTACAGAATCATGAAAGGCATAGAAATTACTGATAGAGAGAATCTGATAAAATGGGATGACAGAAATACAAGAGGACACGGAAAGAAAATAAAAAAAGACAGCTATAGAAGAGATTTGAAAAAGAACAGCTTTCCTCACAGAGTAATAGACAGTTGGAACAAGTTAGATGAGAAAGTAGTGTGTGCAAAAACAATACATGAATTTAAAAATAGTTTAGATAAAATGAGATATGAAGACGGGACCTCACGAGCATAGCTCCCCTTCCCGTAAAATACAACTAGGTAAATACACACACACACACACACACACACACACACACACACACACACACACACACCCGGTGGCGGATTGGTAAAGCACTGGCCTCACAAGCCGGAGAACCGGGGTTCGATTCCCCGGCCGGGCGGAGACAAGTTGGGTTTGTCTCCTTTCACGTGTAGCCCCTGTTCACCTAGCAGCGAGTAGGTACGGGACGTTAGTCAAGGAGTTGTGACCTTGCATTCCCGGTGTGTGGAGTGGGAGTGGTCTCAGACCTACCCAGAGATCTGCTAATAATGAGCTCTGAGCTCACTGCCGTAGGGTGGTGTCTGGCTGTCTCGAAAAGAGGCTGCAGCAGATCCGAGGTGAATACACACACACATATATATATATATATATATATATATATATATATATATATATATATATATATATATATATATATCTGCAATTCTACTCGCTTCACAATATATATATATATATATACACGTGTGTGATTCACCATGATTCACCATTGTCTTGGATCACGTGTTGCACTCGTGATCGACAGCTATTTCCCGCCCGAAAGAGAGTTCCGAGCTTATATGTGACCGATCTGTGGGTAATGCTGTGACCTACACGCACACATACACCCAATTCCCCACCCACGAGAATTAGAGTAACGACTCACAGCGCAGCGATATTGAAATTATTTCAGCCCTGGGCGGGATTCGAACCCGAACCGCCGTAGTGGCGGCCGCGGACGCTACCCTTGTTAATGCTATGTCTGTGGTACTATCTAAGCAGCCGAGGACAGAATTCACTTTAGAATTACAGTTAGTTTTCCAAACATGTCTGCGTAAGGCAGGTGCTATTATGAATCGCATTTAAAACATGCAATTTCGCGCAGAAATTGAAAATAGGTAAACAAAAACAAATAGAACAACAAAGCAAGAAGGCTCGCAAGAGATCTTTGTAGGAGGGCGGGAAATAAATTCCCAAACTGAATATTATAGATATGCGTTCTGACAAACTGATTTTCAATAATTAATAAAGAAAATCCCCGTGAATTTGATTCCATGTGAAAACGAAACTGCACAGATTTCGAATTCTCCCCTGAAAAACAAATTGCACATATTTTCAACTCATCGACCTCTACCAACAATGGGGAGTGCCCAAATACAATTACTGAGAAATCAAATGCCCGGATCCTAAAGTTGATATGATCGACTTTAAGGCATTGATCTGCATCATCTGCTTCAAGTTGAATCCGGAAGTAAGTTTCCCATCAGCATGTTTTCATTTGTTTGTATGAAGAATAGATTTTATCTCAATAGTCATAACTACATTTAAGTTATTCAAAGTCACTGTGTGAGGATTGACATTTCTAACATCACAGAGATCAGTCATGCAATAAAACGCCATGGAACATCGAGCAACTTCCGAATCCTTCATTTTGCGCGTGAATTTTTATTTTCCTACATGAAATGGCGATTATAAGTATATTTATATAAATATCTAAGAAAAATGGAACTACTTCTAAAAATTATGAGTAAATTTTCACAATATATGCCATGAAAGTCATATATATACGCCATGTATTTTATTTCGATGTTAGACTATTACCAACATGGTAACTGAGGGCTCTTCGATATTTTACATACATTTTCATTATAAGATTATTTTTATTCATTTACTGCTCTTTGAAATTTATTTTCAATACATATGTTTCGCCAAGTTGCTTTTCATTCCGTCTGTCCAATATTTGTTTATGTAGGTCGTGGAACCGTGGAGGAGGTGGAGGGAAACAGGGCGCAGGTGACTGCAGAGAGCATTCTATAGTCCAAACAAAACGTCGAAACCATGGCAGACTACGAAAGTGTACTACTAGTGAAACCAGAGGTATTCGTTTATCGAATACCTCCTCGGACTACGAATCGTGGCTACAGGTAGAGTCAGCATTAATGTAGAACTTAAAATTTACAGCTGGTTGGTCCACTCTCGTCCATGGTACAGTATCGAGAATTCGTTTGGGTTGTATATATTAATTCTGAAGTTCGACTTGGTTTATTTGTATACGACATTGTTGCAAAGTATTGCAATTATTTCGTACAAATTTTAGTCAGACACATCAAATAGTGACAAAATAAGAGATGAAATTAAACCTAATCCATTCCTCAATGTAGACAGTAATCGAGTTAATGAAGTGTCATGTAAAATTTACTGGAACAGGAGTTAATTACCGGTAGGCGATTCATGGTCTGCCTAATTATCATGTAAAGTTAACGAGAGTGATAAGTATTTGTAATTTACAAAGAACAAGATTTGGCAAGATTGTTGTATGATCCTGTAAGAAATAATTTTGTTTAACTGTCAGATGAATATTCCTAAAATTTGCAATTACAATTTCATTATTTGTGCTTCTTAAAAATAAATTGTATTGAATTTACTGTTACATGGCCAAAACAATAATTGGATGGGGTATAAGAAATGTATTATTCATTAAGAGGATGTGAAATTATGGAATGTTATATAATTCCTGTTTTGAAAGAATAAGAAATTATTTTATGATGTGATTAGTTTGATTGTACAGTAACCATAGTGGATAGTGGTCATTACACCATACTGCTGTGTTCTTAGTGGATAAATAGTTATTTTAGTTCAATTTCTTTGTAAGTCTTATGTAGAAAATGAGTCAAGAACCCTCCACTTGACAACAAGAGCAATGCCTTTTTTCTATATTATATAATTATGATAGACAGCTCCACTATTCGTAAATGGTTATTGCAGCTTGACCTGCGTTCTTAGGTAGCTTCATCACCCAGCTGCATTGGACAATAACTTCTTCATTTTTATCTAAATGTCTGGGTGGGACATTGTAAAGTTTGGTCATTTTCAATGAAAACAGTAGACAACATTATTATATTATATTAATCGTCTTAGGATTTTTTGGTGTGAAAAATCTGCCAGAAACAAAAGTATACTTACTTACTTGTTACTTGTTATTTGGGAGTTCTAGGCCCCGCTCCACCAGCATCGGTGCTCTGCAGGGCCTCCATTGATGTTATCAAACACTATAGTCACTTCTAATACACAAATCATCCATGTCATAACACTCGGTGAACAAATGTGTCTTCAAATTTTTCTTGAAAATGGCACAGTTTCTACTCATTTTGACATTTAGTGGTAGCTCATTAAAAAGTCTTGGTGCACATCTTTCAAACGCTCGAAAACCCATTACCAAATTACTTCTTGGCTCATTCAACCTATATTGTTCATCACTATGCCGAAGCCCCATAGTAGTATCCACTTGAAAATCGTTGAGAAGACTCCTTAGATATTCTGGTTTTCCATATTTCAAGGCTCGAAAAGTCAGAAGACATATCTTGAAAACTATCCGCGCCTTTATTGGTAGCCAGTGTAATTCCATGAGTACTGGAGTTACTCTCTCACGAGGTGCAAGACCTCTGAGTAATCTCACAGCTCTGTTCATAACATACTGTAGTTTCCGAAGCCGATATTTTGGTAAGCCAAAGTAAAGAGAGTTGCAATAATCTAGTCTACTTATAACATAATTATGAAGAAGCATCTTTACAGTATCCTCATCCAAATATTTTCTCACAAAACCAATATTCCTCAAATGATATCCAGCAACTTTCACCACTTTATTGATTTGAGCTTCAAAAGAGAGATTTTCATCCAATAGAACACCCAAATCCTTAACAGCACTTCTTCCATCCAACGTACTATCCAATATCCGCAGACTCCTAGTAGTGTTTTTGCCAGCATCATAGCCTGGCACCCATGTTGGATCAGTACTACTCTAAATAGAAAAAAGAAAAAGTAAATCCTAGCCAGTATTTGGCAGTACCTAATCAAACCTTGTTCCTACATAAAGTACTTGCTGGTCTTTTTCCACCAAAAGATATAGTAATGCAGTGATTTTTTTATGGTGGATGTTTGTATTAATGTACATGTCATTGTGGATATTCAGTGTTTTTTTTTTCTTTTTTTTTTCTCTCCTAAACATTTCCTTACAAACATGCCAAAGAGTCCTTACTCTTTATAAGGGTGTGGCCAAATCGGAGCACACACCTACCCTAAACCCATCCCGATCCATTCATTAGTGCTTTCATCATAGAGCCTTGTGGATAAAGGGTTATCCCAGTCATCCGCTACTCGGATTGGGTCAAAGGCAATGCAGCGAGACACGAAACACATAGCCCCTACACCAGGGTCCAACAGCCAGATTTGGTTTACCCCCACTGCTTCATTATATGGTGATCCTCTTTTTTTATGAACTTTATAAAAAAAAAAAAAAAAAAAATGAGCAGATAAGCAAAACATCCCTTTGGTCCATGTTATTCCTTTTTCCATTCAGAATTTGTCCATCCCTATATTTTGCTCTCTTCTTTGCTAAACAAACATTTATTTTGCATCTATTGCCCCCTTTACCCCATCCATCCACCTCATTCATTGTCTTTGAAGTTCACTCTATCCATTTCTCCTATTCACTCTTTGCTCTTTCCTTACCCAAACCACCTCGTTACTCACTGATACATCTCATTCAAACCCCAATCTCAGCTTCACCTCAATATTTCTCTCTGTATCCATCTCAGTAATACCATCCATACTTCTCAAAAGCCTCATCTCAAACATGTTCGAGCCCTTCCTTTGTACCTCCCTCAAATCCACATTTAAAATCTGCTCTGCACAGTATGTTAAGTACAACCACTCCTTCATACAACCTTC
The DNA here is from genome assembly GCF_046742065.1 of Oratosquilla oratoria. Lineage (NCBI taxonomy): Eukaryota > Metazoa > Arthropoda > Malacostraca > Stomatopoda > Squillidae > Oratosquilla > Oratosquilla oratoria. The sequence goes on from NC_134802.1 coordinate 22,634,756, forward strand.
TTGGGTTGGTGAGTGTAGTGCATGTTAGGTGGATCCATGTGTGGCATGAGTTGCATTTAATGGATGCGTGTGAGAAGTTTATTAGTTTTGAACATATTGGATGTGTGTGTGGGCATGGGTTGGTTTCAGTGCCCCTGGCTACTAGGGGGAGATGAGAGAGGACAGGTGTCAAGAGTGCCAGCCTCCTTATATGGAAAAAGAAGGGAAAACAAAAAAGAGGGAGATAGGTAGTTGATGAAGTGGTAAAATGAATATACCCAAACTAGAATACAGGAACTGGACCTTTGGTGCTGCACCTTGAGGAGTTGGAGTTGTTGTCCTTTTGCAACAGGTTGGTTTCAAACTCTGTAAGACGTTATGATCTTTGGGTTCTCTTCCTCCTGTTGACGGAGAGACTGCTTTCCATCAGGACACAGTATCTCTCCTTTTTTATCTTTTTTATACCATTAATGAAAGTGAAATGATTTTCTTAACATAGTAGGAATATTTATTTGTTGACTTGTATTGTGTAAAGATAGGTAATATGCTTTTTTTTTATTATTGTCCTGCCTTAATTTCATATTGTATTTTGTATGGTAGAAGAATCTTGCTTCATGGTAATTATTTGGCCTTTTTTCCATCTCTGTTGTTGATGATAATTATTGCAGTGCCTATCAATGTGATGCTGAAAAGTTTTGCGGTTAGATGTTAGTTCATTAATCATAGGAAGAGCTGAAGGTTTTCATAGTTTGTAGATTAAGACTACATCTTTGTAGTATATAAATTTGTTATAGATAGTTTTTCCTATGCTATCATGGCACTAAGCTCTCTGTGAGAGATCACGCATTTTGACAGTAACAGGTTAGTTTGTGCTGTTATAACCTCTGTATTACTTCCCTTAGATTGGCCTTGTGCACTCCACACGTCTTGAAGTAAACCAGGCTATCCAGGTTTGCCACCGGGAAACTACTGAGGTAGCCAGCTGTACATCAGCTTCTGGAAGGTATTCAAAGTTGAGGTTAGTCTGAAAGGCATGACTATGAATGCAAAATGCCCCCATGATGTACTGAATGCTACCTTCTCATATGCATCTTGTGATAGCAGGATGTGGTAGTTCCTTAACGTCAAATCACAGTTCCCGTAAGTGACATTCTCAAGCAACGAGTTCACAATGTCGCTGAACTTTGGTATTGCTTGTGCATCCTTGTGGCTGTGCTTATTCTTCATATTTGAAAACTCATGTTGGTGAGTGTTTTCATAGATGATGCCCATGGTGAATTGTATAGGATTGCAAAATGTCCATAATGAGTACTGTACATTGTATGTCTCCACTGTTTAAAGTTGTTTTGCTTATTAAGTCCTTAGTCTTGAATTGTTTCATTTGTTTGCCTTTTGGTATGGGATCTTGGTTATGTATTATTTGGTCTATAATAAAGATTATGGTTGTGATAATGATCCCCCATCACTGTTTTGGAAATTGCAATGCTCCTTAGACCCTGGTCTCAGTTGGATACTTGTACTTTAGTAGTAATGATAGTTATTGATTGCTGCCCTGAGTTTCACATACTAGAAACCTATGATGTTACAGTGGCTGGTGTTGGTTCTCGGTCTCTCCCAGGGATCTCTCCAGGAAGAACAATGAGGCTGTTGTCCGCTGTATAACTGTTTTCAGCTCGCCTAGTGTTTAATTGATAAAGAGAGATCTTAGGCCTGGTCCTGAGACTGAGCATCAACTTCTTGGGGCTGCTACTGATATAAGCAAGAATATTTCTGGGTTTTGAAGATGGGTGGAAGAGATAATTCTCTGAAAACCATTTTACAGGAACATCACCTGTTGTTAAACCCACATGTCAATAGTCAGGCTCTGGAATTTGACTCTATGGTTCTGTGACTATTGCATAGTCTTGTATTGACCACTGCTATACTTGTACATACATACATACATATACCAAAGGCTTTTTCCCCCTTGCAAGGGAGGCAGCTAAAAAGCAAAGACATAAAAACCATTCCTACCCATTCCATCCCCACATACTCCACTCCCATCCTCCCCCGTCCCTCTCTCTTATCTTGGCTCCTGGATGATGGGTCCCTACATCTCACCCACTGCCCTGGGTCAGAAGCAGTGTCACAAGACACAGCACATCCATAGCAAGGCCAGTTCATTAAATCGGTGACTTAAGAACATAACATAAGAACATAAGAAATAAAGGAGACTGCAAAAGACCATAAGGCCTACACTAGGCAGCTCCGTATCCATCACCACCTGTCGTCCCCATCCATAAAGTTGTCTAATCGTTTTTTAAAACAACTGATAGTTTCAGCGCTTACTACGTGGTTACTAAGTTTATTCCATTCATCGACCACCCTATTTGTAAACCAATTCTTGCCTATTTCCTTCTTAAATCTAAATTTGTCCAGTTTATACCCATTACTGCGAGTCCTGCCCTGTTGTTTTATTATGATGACCTTGTTTGCATCACCCTTGTTATAGCCTTTGATCCACTTGAACACTTCTATTAGATCACCCCGCACTCTGCGTCTTTCCAGAGAGTGTAAGTTTAGGTGCCTAAGCCTCTCTTCGTAAGGCAAATTTCCGAGTCCTTGTATCATTTTGGTCATTCTTCTCTGTACTGATTCTAGTGAATTTATGTCCATTCTGTAGGACGGAGACCAAAACTGTACCGCATAGTCAAGGATGGGTGTAACTATCGCTAGATAGAGTTTAATAATTACCTCTGCACTTCTATTCGTTACCGTCCTAGCAATGAAGCCTAATGCTCTGTTTGCTTTATTTCTGGCGCTAATGCACTGCTTCCTGGTTTTAAGGTCCGGACTCACCAGAACTCCCAAGTCCCTCTCGCACTCAGATTTGTCTAAAAACGTGTCATCTAAGTTGTATCTATTTTCGGGGTTGTGTAGCCCTACGTTTAACACGCTACACTTAGAGATATTGAAGTTCATTTGCCATTTCACCGACCATGTTAACAGTTTATTAAGATCATCCTGCAGAATCTGGGCGTCTTCTCCTGACCTAATTAGGCGTCCTATTTTAGTGTCGTCCGCAAACTTACTAACATCACTATTTAACCCGTCGTCTAAGTCGTTTATATACATAATGAACAATAAGGGACCCAAAACCGAGCCCTGGGGGACCCCGCTAGTAACATTGCCCCACCTAGATTTTATTCCATTTATGGTGACCCGCTGTTTTCTGTTACTAATCCAAGCTCTAATCCATTCTAACACTTTTCCTCCTATGCCATGGGCTTTGATTTTATTTAGTAGTCTCTGGTGTGGCACTTTGTCGAACGCTTTGCTAAAGTCAAGGTAAATAACATCGTAATTTTCATTGTTGTCTGACGCCTTATATACCTTAGTGTAAAAGGATAGAAGATTAGTCACGCATGACTTACCTTTGGAGAAACCATGCTGTGAATCACGAATTAAATTATGCCCTTCAATGTGTTCTCTGAGTCTATTTACTATTATTGAAAAGGAGAAGATGGGGAGACATCCCTTTGGGCTGCGTCAATTTGTTTTTCACACATACTCCCACACCCCCTCATGCATCACAACATCATTCATACACAACCATTCTCCCCTATCTTCTGTCCTCTTCTGTCCTTTCTCAACAGACACTCCCATCTTTCCCAATGCCCCTTTTTAACCCATCCATCCATCTCATTCTTGGTCGCCCCCTATTCTGCACTCCTTCCACCTCTGCCTTCCACACCTCTTTTGCTAATTTTTCTTCACTCATTCTTTCCATATGTCCAAACCATCTTATACTTATAACATCATAATACAGTATTAAATTGAGTCTACAAAATTTTTCCACTGTACTGTGACTCCATTACTTTGAGCTGTGAAATGTAATTAAAATATTTGTCATAATTAAAGAAGTTCATTCTGATCAGGGAATAGTTTTTCACTTCAACCAGTAATGTCTTCTTACTGGGCAACTTCCATCCAGGAAGTTCTTTTGTCTTAGATCCTGTTGAGATTTATAGCTTCACTTCCAACCAAATTTGTAATCACTTCCTGTCTTGTTTCCTAAAGACAGCAAGTTTTTGTCATGGATTGTAATACAATCTAAGTTCCAGAGTACTTGTTTTGGTATTCATTGTGGGATAAATTTGAGAGCTGAAGGACTATTGTGCTTCACTTTTCAAATCCAATTGAAATTGGTTAGGTTATTCTATAGAACTAGTTTTCATTGATTTTTGAACATATTCTGTGTTCTAATTTCTATTCATATACCTTATATTGTGGAAATCAATCACTCAATCTGTAGATCAAGATGTCTTGCTAGAGATCCATGGCCTTATGGAATCCAGCCACAGTCACTGGGCTTGCCCATAGGTCTTGGGGCCAGTACCTGGTTTGTGATGTGAATTTATGACTTGGATCTTGAGGTGATTTCTTAAATTATGTTTTCAGTTGATTGTGTATGAGGCTCCTGTCTCTTGTCAGTTTGTTGATCTATCTTCTAGGATTTAACATTGCATTTAATTCTGTTCATTCATCATAATGTTCAGTTTTCCTGAATTACCTATGGGTTTTCAGTAACCATCTTCAACATCAACTTCTTCAGTCAGTATGTCATTCCTGATTCATATATCCTTATGTGCCAGATGACCAGCATGTACCATCTTACAGTATCAACATCTCCCCAACACTACACCTCAAATTGTCATCACTACCATTACATGTCAGATGTTTGTGTCATTGTATCGATAAATGTTCTCACTATTGTCAAGTTAAGATAGGATTCCCCATCATTCCTGATTTTGCTGGTTTTTGTTGTCCCTGTAGTTAAGCTTTACCTGTTCCAAAGTGCTTGTATAGCTTCCTTAGCCTGTGCACAATTGGTATGGTAGATCACCTAGAGTGCAAGGATAATTATAAGGGCAAGCTGTGATGGCTGAATCAATGCATATTTAAGATTTCATTATTTTCCATACTGGCCTATGCTCTTTGTTCATTTGTTGAAGTACAAGCCATACCTGGAAAAATTATCATTATTCTTGCATTCTGTAGTCATCCTTATTTTTTTATTGATTTATTTATTTTTTTAAACTAGGTTTTCATCCACCCACCCTTCATAAGGTTTATAGTTTCTATACCTATCACCATTATATGAAAATGCAACCAAATATGGTATAGTGCTAACACATTACTGTGGATGAAAGTCTAGTACACTTGGTAGCTTGAACAACACTTCTTTGTCATACCTGTAAAGCTTGTATGTCTTTCATCAGTACAGTATTGATGATGTAGTGTGCAAGGTGGATGAAGCCCCAGATCTAGGTCAGTTTTATTCCTAATTAGATTTACACTAAGGTCATATTGTGAAATTGTAGATGCATTACTCACCACTTGTAACCATAAACCCTCAAAGCACCTCATCTATCTGAATGGTCACAGGCTGCCATTAAAGAAGCTTTTGAGAGGAAGCTCCTAACATTTTATGATTGGTCTTAAAGGTCTTTGCACATTTTCATAAGGTACTTTGTTCGTTGCTGAGCACGTAAGGCATGAATATTGTTAAAGCATGCCTTACATCTACATCTTGTGAAGGAATCCATTGAAATGAGCTCCAAGGATTCTAATCTGCTTCTGAAGTTTCTTTGTGTGTTGGTGAATTGTGTATACTCACAGACTTTCTCAACAGTTTGTCAGTTTCATTTGTTGGAGGGACATCTGGATGCTTAGAATTGTCCATCAATGAATTTGATTGAAATGGGAGAAACTCATTGGTAGTTGCACTTTAGCCATGGCTTAATCACCAAATGCTTGCTTGAGCATTTCATTAATTTCTGTAGCCGTTTCACACAACAAATTATAGAAATTTGATGCAAGCTCTGTTTTAGATTGTCTCCTACAAAGCTTCTGTTTTAGATTGTCTCCTACAAAGCTGAAGAAAAATGCAAAATGCTGTCTACAAATACTTATAGAAAATCTTATAAAAAGTGGATGCACATGCTTAAGTCTGCAAAACATGGCAGACTGATTCACAGTGCTTTAGATTGATGCTTCCAAACAACATTAACACTAATTGCAACCAATTTGCACTTATTTGAATTCCAGGAACTTCAGGTACTGTCAAGTGTGCTGATATTGGGGTAAGGAGTAATATTTTAAGGAAAGTTAAGGTGGATGCTGTACTAATATCAAAACCAATGTTAATATCCAAGGAATACAGGTTCCTGAGCCAGAGAAGGATGTATGTGAGGTAGTAAAGGATACCCTACACCAAAAAGAAAAAAGGCAGTTCACAAGATAAAAAGATGGTTCTATCTCAAGTGTAGGAAAGTTTAAAAAAAGAGTAATTATTCTAATAACAGATACAAAACTTATGTCCCAGCATATCAGAAGTGCAGAATTATCAGAAATGAAAACACTAAAAAATAAAAGTATTGAAAATGGAATGATTAATGTAATTGAAAAAAAAATCCATAATTTGTCTGTATACCAATTGGCTTCTTCCCCCTTACAAGGGAGGTAGAGAGCCAATGCATGCACCCACCCTTCAATCATTTCCCTTTTATCTTAGCTCCTTCTGGATGAAAGGTCATCCCTGACCTCTGCCCACTCCCTGGGTCATAAGCAATAATGATGAGTAATCCATTTCCCATGTTCTCTCTTGCAGGAGACCCATGATCAGCATTTCAGCCCACAAGTCACTTTGTGAAGAGAATCTATATTCCTCTGTAGAGCACATGAAGGACAGTGTAGTATTAGGTGCTCTGTAGAAGTAATGAAGCTATTTATGGGTAATGGATGCCAGTGTAGGAAAACAGTAAATGCTAGGTAGGGGGCAAAACTTGGAGTTGCAAGATGTAACACTAGGGAACAATAGGATTTGTCAATGGATTGGGTGTACAGATGGGGTTGGGAGAATGATTGAAAGAGGCCAATGGGGTGATAGATGTTCTCAAAGGATTCGTGAATGGATGGTGCTGGGAGTAAAAACAAGGGGGTCGATAGAGGAAAAAGTGGATGGATGGGGTAAGTGAAGTCGTAAGAACGTGTGGTCAGGATGTCAAACAAGTGAAATGTGTATGTTGTATACATACATACATACATATACCAAGGCTTTTTTCCCCCTTACCAGGGGGGTAGCCAAAAAGGACAAGACACAAAAACATTCCCACCCATTTCATCCCCGAAAACACTCCACACCCCTCCACCCTCCCTCCCATCTTAGCACCTCCTAGATGACGGGTCATCCCTGCACCCTGTCCACTGCCCTGGGTCAGAAGCAGTGTCGCAGGACACAGCACATCCACAGCAAGGCCGCTATGTTGTATAGACACGGTAAAGGAAACATGGACTGGAGGTGAAACTTTTATTCCTGATGTTTCGTCAATCGACTTTCTCAAAGGAATTAGCATACTAGATACATACAGAGTTTATATACACGCCTTACAGCTCAAGGGGGTATGCGAGCGTATAACGCTGTGTTCAGATTGGCCCACTGAGACCGCCAATTACGAAGTGCTATACTTGCTGAGGATTTGGCCCAGGAATAAAAGCTTCACCTCCAGTCCATGTTTCCTTTACCGTGTCTACAACTTGTTCACATGGATTTTGAAATGTGTATATTTACCTAATAGTAGTATACAGTAAAGGAGCTATGCTTGTGGGCTCCCATCTTTTTCTTCATCTATCTCACCAAGTTTTAAATTTTTCCATCATTTTAGCTTGGGTTATATCGTTAAGGCTATTCCAAGAGTTGACACATCTCTGGAAAACTGTTTCTTGATATCTTACAAACAATGACCTCATGAGGGGATAGTGACTTGAAGAATATATTGACTCAGTTGGTGAATCTTTTTCATAGAGGAGTACAATTGGGGATAAACTGGTAAATATTTCTGTGGAATAAACAAGGTTCCCATGGTTTAAACAGGAATAAAGCCTCATTTACACGGGGCAAGTCAAATATGCAAGTTACTTGCTGTGTGTTGCCTGCTTAACAAAAAACTGTGCAACCTGCCCAATTTTCTTCAAGTAGATATTTACACACAGCAAGTAACTTGCATGCTTGACTTGCCTTTCAACTTGCCCCATGTAAATGAGGTTTTAGGGAAAGGTATAAGTGTGATGGTAATGGAAACTGTGAGAATGTTTCTTTTCCATGTCTAGCTACCTTGCTTTGGAAGTAAATGTAGAAAAGTTTATCTTGGGAGTTGGGAGTTGGGCACCAATAGCTTGGACTCTAGGAGTCCAAGCTATTGATGCCCAGACTTGGCTAATGTGTCACTTTTAAGATCACCTTCCCCCTTACAAGAGAAGTAGCCAACCCTAGCACACACCCACTCCCATCCACCACCCATTGTTTCCCACTTATCTTAGCTCCTCGTAGATGAAGAGACATCCCAGTCTTCTGCCCACTACCCGGGTCGGAAGCAATATTACAAAACACAGTACATTCACAGCAGGACTGCTTCATTTACACAGCAACTCTCCCTCCTCATCCCCTTGTGCAGAAAATAGAGAAGTTGTGTGTAAATCCCTTTGAGCTGCATCAAAACTTCATCCAAATACAACCATTTTCCACTCACGCCTTTCTCCTGCCTTCTCCCAGAGGAGAATTTTCTGAATATGAATTACATCATTTTTATACAGTTGCAGAATATGGATAAGTAGTGAGGTCCCATCGCAATGTATATACGTATACAAAGTCTTTTCTTTCTTTCTCTATCCATCTATCTATCTATCTCCTTATAAGGAGGATGGCTGAGTATACACCCACCCTATGACATTGCGTAGGTCAAAAGCAATGAAGCAAGGCACAGTGGCTGGAGCTGGTTTACCCCCACTACTTCATGGAGCAGACATTTCTTTAGGCAATGTCATTTCCTCATCCGTTTGCAATTGCTCAATGTCCTCCTATCTTGATCATTCTTTTCCTTGCTCAATAGACATTCCTCTCGTATCCAGTGTAAAGGATATGAACAAGATTGAGAGACTACAAAGAGTGGCAACCAGGTTGATCCCTGGCCAAGCTGATAAACCATACCAGAAAGGCTTAGATGTATTTGATCTGCCATCATCAAAAAAAAGAAGAGATAAAGGTGTCATGATGACTGTGTTCAGAACAATGAAAAGAGTGGATTAAACTGACAGAAGATCTCTGATAAAGACTACATGCCTGAAAGATGTTGGAAAAATATCTGTACATATGTGCCAACTTGTAGAAAAACTTGAAAGTAGTTATAGTCCTGTCTAAATCTATAAACAAATCTAAGGCTAAGTTTGAATGACAGGAAAGCAGATGAAACTCCACCATCATAGGTCCTTTCCAGTATATTACAATTAGGTAAATGCATGCTTTGGTGAGTTCCAAGACTATAATAGGGATAGGATTGTTGTTCCTGAAGGAATATCTAATACAGTGGAGCCTATATAAAGTGTAAGGTATTTCAAAATGCTCAGTGTAGTGTTTGGTTTGTTATTTTGATTCTGTCTATTGTTGTACATTAAAATTTAACCCATTCACGGGTAT
>NC_134802.1:22646748-22826748 GCF_046742065.1 Oratosquilla oratoria
AGTGTTGCAAAAATATGGGCAGATGATTGAGAAAGAGAGATAGATCTTAGATGTGGACTCGGTCAGCCAGTTCTTTGAGGCTGCAACTCCAGGAAGAAGAGATCATCTAGTTAAAGTTGAGTCAGGTGGTAGGTGAGATGATCATCCTTGATGTCCACCTCACAGGAACTCCATGTGGTGTGAGTCATTCCAGTTGCTAATGTGACCTTTGTATCCACAGAGCTGCAGACTGGAATCTTGGTGACCCGGACTGGACTGGGCGGATGCGTCTTGTGTCCAAGACAAATGACTGCATAATGAAGCTGGAGGACAAGACGAGCGGGGAGTTGTTTGCACTGTGTCCCATAGATAAATACCCCGGTGTTGCCATTGAGGCTGTCACTGATTCGTCACGTTATTTTGTCATCCGTATTCAAGATGAAGCTGGGGAATGTGAAGCCAACTCTGGTGGTAAGAAACTTAATTGCTCAGTTACTGGGTAGGTAGGCTTTTTTTTTATATATAAAAGCTCTTTTGTCAATAACCAGTGCAAGGCATTGAATTTTGTAACTCCCCAACAAATTTTAAACAGTTACAGGTCTTTTGACCAGTTTTTAATATTTGTAGATGTGTGTGTCATATGCTTAATTTTCTAGGAATAGGCTGTAGATGGTAATGATAATTGTTGCATAAAGTTTCTTGGACTAGAAACCAGCATCCCTCACAGGAGACAGCACATAGATCTCTCTAAGAATAATCACTGGACTTGTATCTGTGTTAGACTAGTGTGGGACTGTTTCTATGTCAATGACTTGTAGTAATAAGAGGGTAATAGTTGCCAGTTTTCATGAAAAAGAGGAGGAAATACAGATAAAGTTGATAGAAAAATAGCAGAGGCCTGGTCCAGAGACAGTGGGGTGCACTTTCAGAGGGTCATGATGGTGTATGGAGGTTTTGAAAATGGACAGCAGGGAGATAATTCTTTCTGGTGTCTGTTTAACCTTTTCAATACGAGATCAATATTTGTGCACACATCAGGTTGCCTGATGTACGATGATACACCATGAAACACACATTACAAAATATAAAGTTTCTGCTGTTATATTCGTTCTTTTGCCTTGAATAAATGTAACAGCACAGAAAACATGACCAAGCCCATTCATAGAATACAGGGTCACTCTGCTACATCTGCAAAATAAATACAATCAGGAAGCAGACACTAGCATCCTCTTATACCCCACTCACAGCTCATGATGCATTCATAGGTGTCATCGTATTCAAGAGGTTAGTGGGTTACCACATACAGGTTCAGTACCAGCGATTAGTCCAAGACATTGTGTGAAAATAGTAATGTAGGTATTTATAGATAGGTATGGTTAACATTTTTCATTTTGTAGATATAATTTTGAGATCACTATTACAGAAATTTGTGTGTATATATATATATATATATATATATATATATATATTTATATATATTATTTACTTTTTCTCTTCTTCCTTTCTCCTTTTTTTTCATCATTATTTATTGTAATGTCTGTAATTTATTTCAAATGTACAACTTTTTGGTAGTGATACTCAAAAGATTTTGGGTACATATAAATATATGTTATTGGTAATCCAGTAGACTTGGCTCAGATATATTCAGTCTTTACAGGTGGATGGATGGGGTGAAGGGGGCTTTGGGGAAGAGGGGAATGTCTGTTGAGGAAGGACGGGAGAGGACAGAAAACGGGTGAATGAAGAATGGTTGTATATGGATGATGATGTGATGCATGAGGTGGAATGGGCGGGGGGATGGGGGTGAGGTAGTATGTGTGAGCAAAATTTGACACAGCCCGAAAAGATTTCTCCCAGTCTTCTCCTTTTATGCATGGGGTGACGGAGAGGGGGGGTCGCCGATTTAATGAAGCGGCCTTGCTGTGGATGTGCTGTGTCTTGTGACACTACTTCTGACCCAGGGCAGTGGACAAGGTGCAGGGATGACCCGTCATCCAGGAGGTGCTAAGATAAGAGGGAGGGTGGAGGGGTGTGGAGTGTATTCAAGGATGGAATGGGTGGGAATGATATGCCTTTTCCTTTTTGGTTACCTCCCTTGTAAGGGGGAAAAAGCCTTGGTATATGTATGTACAAATTAATAGCCCATCTATATGCCAAGGGCTTTTTCCCCCTTACCAGGGAGATAGCTAAGTCAAAAGGCATATAACCACTCCCACCCATTCTGCTCCCATCCACCACCCTTTCCTCTCATTTTAGCTCCTCAAGGATGAAGGGTCATCCCTGTATCCTGCCCACTGCCCTGGGTCAGAGGCAATGCAGCAAGACACAGCACATCCACACCAAGGCTGTTTCACCTAATCAGCAACCCTCCCCCCTCTCCATCCCCTCATGCAGAAAAAGAGAAGACTGGGAGAAATCCCTTTGGGCTGTGTCAAATATCATTCACACATAACCACTCCTTAACCCATCCCCCACCCTTCCTTGTATCACAGTATCATCTGTACACAGCCATTCTCCACTCACCCCTATATCCTGCTTTTCCCCTTCCTTGCTCAATATACATTGCCCTTTTACTTAATGCCCCTTTCACCCCATCCATCCATCTCATCCTCAATCATTGCCTCAAGTTCACTCCATCCACCTCTGACTTTCACACCTCTTTTACTAATCTTTCTTCACTCATTCTTTCCATGTTTCCAAACCAGCCCAATCTGCCATCTCCTTTTCCACCCCTGCTTTCCCCATCATCTCCTCCTTTCTCTCTCTATCCAACCTTGTATCCCCCACCATACTCCTGGCATTTCATCTTAAACACATTCAGACTCCTCTCTGCCTCTCTTAAATTCCAAGTCTCATACATACATACATATACCAAGGCTTTTTCCCCCTTTCAAGGAAGGTAGCCAAAAAGGGAAAGGCATAAAAACACTCCCACCCATTTCATCCCTAAATACACTCCACACCCCTCCCACCCTCCCTCTCACCTGAGCACCTCCTGGATGACGGGTCATCCCTGCACCTTGCCCACCGCCCTGGGTCAGAAGCAGTGTCGCAAGACACAGCACATCCACAGCAAGGCCGCTTCATTTAATCGGCGACCCCCCCCTCTCCGTCCCCCCTTGCATATAAGGAGAGGACGGGGAGAAATCCCTTCGGGCTGCATCAAAATTTGCTCACACATACTACCTCACCCCCCACCCCCGCCCATTCCTCCTCATGCAGTCACGACATCATCCATATACAACCATTCTCCACTCACCTCTGTCTTCCGTCCTCTCCCTTCCTTCCTCAACAGACATTCCCCTCTTCCCCAAAGCCCCCTTCACCCCATCCATCCACCTCATCCTAGGACGTCCCCTCATGTTCACTCCCTCCACATCTGCCTTCCATACCTCCTTTACTAGTCTTTCTTCACTCATTCTTTCCATGTGTCCAAACCATCCTAATATTCTTTCATCAACCCTATCTCCCAGCTCCATTTTCACCCCTGTTCTCCTCCTCACCTCCTCATTTCTCACACTATCCAGCCTAGTAACCCCCACCATACTTCTCAGACACCTCATCTCAAACACATTCAAACTCCTCTCTTCTTCTCTTATGTTCCACGTTTCTACCCCATACAGTGCTGTTGGCACAATCACTCCTTCATACAGTCTCCTCTTCGCATCCATTTCTAAATGTCTATTCCTCATTACACTCTTTGGTGGATTCCAAGTCTCAGCCTCATATAATCTCTTTGCATCCATTGCCAAATACCAAAATCCCAAATTAGTAGTGTAATACATAATACATAACTCCCCTGCTCTAAGAAGGCTAGTACAGTGCCAATCAGCTGGCTTCCTCTCTTATAAGGAGGAGGAAGTCTGGTATGTAAATAGATTTTCATTATTTTATTTCCTTTTTTATTTATTCATTAATTTTTTATTTTCTGGATTTGTACCAATAATTGATCAGTGTTGACTGATAAAGTCCATATTTTGTGTTACAGGTCGCTCAGCTTTCATTGGCATTGGATTTGGTGACCGTTCGGACAGTTTCGATTTGAATGTTGCTCTACAGGACCACTTTAAATGGGTGAAAAAAGAGGAAGAAGCAGAAAAACAGAAAGAGGAAGGAAAACCATCATTAGATTTAGGATTTAAGGAAGGTCAAACCATCAAGATTAATATGAAAATTACTGTAAGTGAATTTGTAGTTTGTGTTGAATATCCCAAACCTTTGCTTGGTTTTTGCATTTACCGCCTGTACCATAGAGATACGGACGTGTAAAAATGTTCGTGTGGTAATGTGAGGGTAGGATTAGATACAGGGAAAGTTGTATAAAATTTTTCGTTTGTGAAGTAGTTCTAAGGGTACCACAAAGATGTTGCACTATAACTTCAAAAAGATTACAGCCGTCCCAACAGCAAAGGCATTTGTGGACATAATCTTGTCTAAAACTCAAAGAAAAACAGCAACTGGTATCCATAAACAGTACAAGATTACAAGGATACGAAGGTTTTATATGACTAAAGTAAAGTTTACACAACAGAATTTTCATGATAAATTGTCAACCATTTTGACGGACTTCCCCAAACTTGAGGATCTTCACCCCTTCTCTGCTGACCTTTGGAACACCTTGTACAACAAAGATCAGTACAAATTGTCTCTTGGTCAGATTAATATGGCTCGACGTCTTGTAGATATGGTTGCTAGTGATTATGTCAAGTTGCTCAAATATGGTGACTCCTTGTACCGCTGTAAGCAGCTCAAAAGAGCAGCTCTTGGTCGGATGGCCACCATTATGAAGAAGCAAGCTCCAGCACTCAAATATTTGGAAGATGTGAGGCAGCATTTGGCTCGTCTGCCTTCTATTGACCCCAATACAAGAACTTTACTTTTATGTGGATGCCCTAGTGCAGGAAAATCATCCTTCATAAATCAGATCACAAGAGCTGATGTTGAGGTGCAGCCATATGCTTTCACAACAAAGTCTCTGTTTGTGGGGCATACAGACTATGAATACTGCAGGTGGCAGGTCATTGGTACTCCTGGTGTGCTGGATCGCCCCTTTGATGAAATGAACACTATTGAATTGCAAGCTATCACAGCATTGGCTCATATCAGGTCTGCTGTCATCTTCTTCATTGATATCTCGGAGCTGTGTGAGGTGCCCATTGCACAGCAAATGAGGATCTATGAAAGCATCAAACCCCTCTTTGCTAACAAGCCCTTAATTGTTGCCTGCAACAAAGTAGATGTTATTACCCTGGAAGAATTGGCTTCAGAGAAGAGAGAGCTGATCTCCGCACTGGTAAAGAATGGTATTCCTGTATTCGAGATGTCAACACTTACTCAGCAAGGGGTCATGGAAGTAAAGGAGGTGAGGATGGGGGAAAAGAATACTGTCACCAAGTAATTCCACTTGGATCGTAAGAGGCGAGAAGAAAGGGACAGGGATTGGGACTAGGCATCCTTCTCCTTGTAGCCCCACAGGGGACATTCCTAAAAGAAAAAGCAAAGGCATAAGAGGGTCTGGGAGTTTTCCGACCAGCACCCTAAGGTTTGGGTCTTTTAATGTGTGTGGATGTGGTACAGATGAGAGTAAAAGGGAAGAAATAGGTAGTATGTTTGTGAGAAGAAAGATGGATGTTTTGGCTTTGAGTGAAACTAAGCTGAAAGGAAAGGGCGAGTGTAAGTTTGGGAATTAAGTGGGAGGTTATCAGGAGTGAAGAGAGGGAGAGGGAGGGAAGGGGTGGCTATACTAGTAAGTGAAGAGATAGGTAAATGTGTAGTGTAGTGGAAGGAGGTTTCCTCAAGGATAATGTGGATGAAGGTGAAACTGGGAAAGGAGATGTGGGTTTTTGTAAGTGCATGTGGGCCTGGCAGTGAGAAGAGCATAAAAGAAAGGGAGGCATTTGGATAGATTTAAATGAGTGCATAGAGGATTTAGGGAGAAATATCAATGTAATAGTACTGGGAGACCTTAATGCTAGGGTAGGAAATGATCCAATTGATGGAGTGGTTGGGAAATGTGGAATTTCAAGAAAGAATTCTAGTGGAGAGTTAATGTTGGAAATGTGTCTAGAAAGAGAGTTGATGATAGCAAATACAGTGTTTCGGAAGAAAGTCAAGCATAAGTACACATGGGAGAGGGTGGTAGATAGAGCGTTAATGGACTATGTAGTGGTAAATAGGATTATGATTGGAAGATTTAAGGATGTACATGTGCTAAGGGGAGAGGGTGGGGGAATATCAGATCATTTTTTGGTGGAAGGTAAGTTGAGAGTGGAGGATAGATGGAGGAAGAGGAAAGGGACAAAAGGTAGAGAGGTGCTTAGAGTGAACTCTTTGAATGAAAAGGAGGAGGAGTACAAGAAGAAGCTGAAGGAGTGGGAGGGAGTGAAGGATAGAGTAGAGCTAGGTGTGGAGGAGGAATGGGGATGGTTCAAGGAGGGAGTCACAAAGTGTGCAAAGATGGTGTGTGGAACAAGAAGGACAGGAGGAAATAGAAGAAAGGGTAGTGAATGGTGGGATGAGGAAACAAAGTAGGTTGTAGAAGAGAAGAAGCGAGCTTTCACAGATTGGTTACAAAATAGGACGAGGGAGTCATATGAGAGGTACAAAGAAAAGAAAAGAGAAGTAAAGCAAAAGGTAAAGGAGGCAAAGAGGAGAGCAGATGTGAAATGGGGTAAGAGTATGACAGAAAATTTTGAAAGTAATAAAAAGATGTTTTGGAAAGAAATTAAGAGAGGAAGAGGAGGCGAATCAAGTAGAGAAGAAAAGGTAAAAGGTACAGATGGAGAGATGATAATGGAAGAGAAGGCAGTAAGGGGAAGATGGGCAGAATATTTTAGGGAGTTGCTAAATGTGAAGGAGGATAGGGAGGGAAAGATAGCTGCAGTGGGAATTGCTAAGAAAATGAGAGTGATGAGTGAGGAAAATGGAGGAGAAATAAGGAAGGATGAGGTGAAGGCAGCTGTTAAGATGATGAAAGCAGGTAAGGCACCTGGTCTGGATGGATGCCATGCAGAATGTCTAAAAAAAGGAGGTACAGTGATGGTGGACTGGTTGGTGAGGTTATTCAATGTTTGCTGGAGAGAGGGTAGAGTGCCTGTATGGTTCCACTTTACAAGGGAAAAGGGGACAAGTGTGAATGTAGTAGTTTCAGAGGGATTAGCTTGTTTAGTGTAGTTGGGAAGGCTTATGGGAGGACCTTGATTGAGAAGATTGGGAGAGGAACAAAGGGAGTAATTGGTGAGGAACAGTGGATTTAGGACGGGTAGAGGTTGTGTAGATCAGATTTTTGTGGTAAGACAGATATGTGAGAAAGCTATTGGAAAGGGGAAGGATGGTTTTTTGGGCCTTTATGGACCTGGAAAAGGCTTACGACAGGGTAGACAGAAAGGCACTGTGGGAGGTTTTGCGGATATACAGGATAGGAGGAAAGCTTCTGGGAGCTGTCAAGAGTTTTTATGAGAGTAGTAGAGCTTGTGTCAGGATTAGAAATGGAGAGAGTGAGTGGTTTGAGGTAAAGGTGGGACTTCGTCAAGGATGCGTTATGTCACCCTGGCTGTTCAACTTATACATGGATGGGGTAGTGCGAGAGGTAAATGCAAGGGTAGTGGGTCAGGGATTGGAGATGGTTAAAGAAAATGGAGAAAAGTGGGAGGTGAGCCAGCTGTTGTTTGCGGACGATACTGTGCTTGTGGCAGGATCGGAGGAGGGATTGAGGAAGTTGGTGACAGAGTTTGGGAGAGTGTGTGATAGAAGAAAGCTGAAGATAAATGTGGGTAAAAGTAAGGTGATGAGATGTACAAGGGGTGAAAGTGGCAGTAGTCTGTAAGTGAGCATTAAGGGAGAGCGACTGGAGGAAGTGGATAGTTTTAGATACTTGGGTGCAAATGTGGCAGGAAAAGGTGGAGTGAAGGTGGAGGTAGAATGTAGATTGAGACAAGTGAGTAAATGCCTTGGTGGATTAAAAAGTGTAATGAGGAATAGACATTTGGGAATGGATGCTAAGAGGAGACTATATGAAGGAGTGATTGTGCCAATAGCACTCTATGGGGCAGAAACATGGAACATAAGAGAGGAAGAGAGAAGGAGTTTGAATGTGTTTGAGATGAAGTGTCTGAGAAGTATGATGGGGGTTACTAGGCTAGATAGTGTGAGAAATGAGGAGGTGAGGAGGAGAACAGGGATGGAAAGGGGGTTGGGAGATAGGGTTGATGAAAGAGTATTGGGATGGTTTGGACACATGGAAAGAATGAGTGAAGAAAGACTAGTAAAAGAGGTATGGAAGGCAGATGTGGAGGGAGTGAACATGAAGGGACGTCCTAGGATGAGGTGGATGAATGGGGTGAAGGGAGCTTTGGGGAAGAGGGGAATGTCTGTTGAGGAAGGAGGGGAGAGGACAGAAGAGAGGGGTGAATGGAGAATGGTTGTATATGGATGATGTTGTGATGCATGAGGAGGAATGGGCGGGGGGATGGGGGGTGAGGTAGTATGTGTGAGCAAATTTTGATGCAGCCCGAAGGGATTTCTCCCCGTCTTCTCATTTATGCATGGGGGGATGGAGAGGGGGAGTCGCCATTTTAATGAAGCGGCCTTGCTGTGGATGTGCTGTGTCTTGTGACACTGCTTCTGACCCAGGGCAGTGGACAAGGTGCAGGGATGACCCGTTATCCAGGAGGTGCTAAGATGAGAGGGAGGGTGGAGGGGTGTGGAGTGTATTCAGGGATGAAATGGGTGGGAATGTTTTTATGACTTTTCCTTTTTGGCTACCTCCCTTGTAAGGGGGAAAAAGCCTTGGTATATGTATGTACCATCCCATTCATATATATGTCAAACAACATATTGAACTGACACAACCCCACATCCACTGACCATTTCTTCCCCCTTTTAACCCTCACACATGCATTGTTAATTTGAAAATCTTTGACTGCCTTCAACAGATTACCCGTATTCCTTATATTTGTAACATGTTCGACAAAGACTCTATCAAACCTATCATACACCTGCAATTCCATGAAAGCCTATACTTATCTTCCCATTTATTTAATGTCGTGTGCTTGGCCTTGCAGTTAACCTCTTCAGCATGAATAGAATTCTCATGTGCAGCATCAGCTTCCTGATATACAACGATTCAATGATGCATCAATGCTCGTGTTATAAAATATAAAGTAACTCGTGATATAAAATATAAAGTTACAGTGATATTACTCATTCTCTTTCACCCTGGATGTTAATGAGGGAAAATGCGATCAAGCCTGTTCACAGAGGTCACTCAGCTACAACTACATAAGAAATGTAATCAGGATGATGATACTGGCATCCTTGTATACACATGCATGCCTCATGGTACCAGTGTCAGTGTCATCATATACATACATATACCAAAGGCTTTTTCCCCCTACATGGGAGGTAGCCAAAAAGAAAAAGGCTTAGACACCACTCCCACCCATTCCATTTCCTATATATTCCACTCCCCTCCACCCTCCTCCCTGCATCCTGTCCACTGCCCTGGGTCAGAAGCAGTGTCGCAAGACACAGCACATCCATAGCAAGGCCGCTTCATAAATTCGGCGACCCCCCTCTCCGTTCCCTCATGCATAAAAGGAGAAGACAGGGAGAAATCCCTTCGGGCTGTGTCAAATTTTTTTCTCGTACATACTTCCTCACCCCCATCCCCTACCCACTCCCCCTCATGCATCACAGCATTATCTATACAAAACCCCTCTCCATTCACCCCTATCTTCTGTCCTCTCCCATCCTTCCTCCACAGACATTCCTCTCTTTTGTAATGCTCCTTTCACCCCATCCATCCATCTCATCCTAGGATGCCCCCTCGTACTCACTCCTTCCACCTCTGCCTTCCACACTTCTTTTACTAATATATCTTCACTCATTCTTTCCATGTGTCCAAACTATCCTAATACTCTTTCATCAACCTTATCTCCCAGCTCCCTTTCCACCCCTGTTCTCCTCCTCACCTCCTCATTTCTCACTCTATCTAGCCTAGTGACCCTGATCATACTTCTCAGGCATTTCATCTCAAACACATTCAAACTCCTTTTCTCTTCCTCTCTCATGTTCCATATTTCTGCCCCGTACAGTGCTGTTGGCACAATCACTCCTTCATACAACCTCCTCTTAGCATCCATTCCCAGATGTCTATTTCTCATTACACTTTTTAATCCACCAAGGCATTTACTCGCTTGTCTCAATCTACATTCTACCTCCACCCCCCACTCCTCCCTTTCCTGCCACATTCGCACCCAAGTATCTAAAACTATCTGTTTCCTCCAGTCTTTCACCCTTAATGCTCACTTCCAGCCTGCTGTCACTCTCTCCCCTTGTACATCTCATCACCTTACTTTTACCCACATTTATCTTCAGCTTCCTTCTTTCACACACCTTCTCAAACTCTGTCACTAACTTCCTCAATCCCTCCTCTGATCCTGCTACAAGCACAGTGTCATCAGCAAACAACAACTGGCTCACCTCCCACTTTTCTCCATTTTCTTTAATCATCTCCAACCCCTGACCCACTTCCCTTGCATTCACCTCTTGCACCACCACATCCATGTAAAGATTGAACAGCCAGGGCGACATAACACATCCCTGACAAAGTCCCACCTTTACCTCAGACCATTCACTCTCTCCATTTCTAATCCTAACACATCATATGGAAGGAGTTAATTGCTTCCAACTTGCTTAAACCAATGCTGGCAGATGGAGCTGATGAAAGATTTAATGAACGGCCTTGCTGTGGATGTGCTGTGTCTTGCGACACTGCTTCTGACCCAGGGCAGTGGACAAGGTACAGGGATGACCCATCATCCAGGAGGTGCTCAGATAAGAGGGAGGGTGGAGGGGTGTGGAGTGTATTCAGGGATGGAATGGGTGGAAATGATTTTATGCCTTTCCCTTTTTGGCTACCTCCCTTGTAAGGGGGAAAAAGCCTTGGTATATGTATGTATGTTTGGACACATAGAAAGAACGAGTGAAGACTATTAAAGAGAGTGTAGAAAGCAGAAATGGATAGAGTAAGCTTCAGCCTAGAATGAGATAGTTGGAAGGAGTGAAAAATATTTTGAATAAGAGGGAAGTGTGTGTTGAGCAGGGAACAGAGAAGACAGGGGATAGCTGTGAGTGGAGAGTGGTTGTGTATGGATATGTTGATGCGAATCAAAGGGATGTCATCCCATATTTTCTATTTTCTGCATTAAGGGATGAAGTGAGAGGGTCACTGTGTAAATGAAACTGTCCTGCTGTGGATATGCTGCGTCTTACTGCATTGCTTCTGACTTGGGCATGGGTAGGAGGTAGGAATGACCCTTCATCCATGAGGAGCTAAAATGGGAGGGAAACAATTTGAGTAGATTGGGCAAGGGTGGGTGCATGACTTGGCTGGCTACCTCCCTTGTAAAAGAGAAGAGGCCCTTGGTATATAGATAGATAAATCTTCCAATAAATCTTCCTCTATTATAAGCATTTCATATCTTTATACACTTTTCCTCTTTAATTTTCTCTTTGCTCCTCTATCCATCTATATACCAAGGGGTTCTTCCCCCTTATAATGGAGTTAGCAAAGTCAGACATGCACCCACTCCTATCCACCACTCTTGTTTCTTAGCTCCTCGTGGGGATGAAGAGTCATCTCAGTCTCCTGCCCTCTGCCCAGGTCAGAGGCAATGCAGCAAGACATGGTACATCCACAGCAGGTTGTGTAACAGCATCCATGTTGTGGGACTTCTACCCAACCCCAAAAATTGGGGGCCAAACAGCCACAAGAAATCCCCTGCCACCTAAACTTACACAGGTGACACCAATCCCTGGGAGGCAGCTTTGGTTATGTAGGCAAGTACCACAACTATGAATGTCCAACATGCTCCAAACCCATCACCTTGAACTGGCAGACAAGGGATTCATTTCAGTGCAATTAATGCAAAAACTGGGCTCACTTCACTTGCACAATACTTGCTGACATAAACAATACACAAATGCCTGGACCTATTCTACAAGCTCACCCATAAGCTCTTTCCCACCATCCCACCCCCAGCCTGCATCCTTACCCAGACCATTCCCCTTGCCATCCCCTTCCCCCTGCCCTGCTCCCCAACCACTCCTCTTCTTCATCTAACCCTGATCCTAATCCTCCCCCATCTGTACCCCAAACCTTTACAGCAACCTACAATGTGTACAGAATGCACAATATCAACATCTTTCAGTATAACATTGATAAAAAAGAAAACATACATACATATACCAAGGCTTTTTCCCCCCTTACTAGGGAGGTAGCCAAAAAGGAAAAGGCATAAAATCATTCCCACCCATTCCATCCCTGAAAACACTCCACACCCCTCCACCCTCCCTCCCATCTTAGCACCTCCTAGATGACGGGTCATCCCTGCACCTTGTCCACTAACCTGGGTCAGAAGCAGTGTCGCAAGACACAGCACATCCACAGCAAGGCCGCTTCATTAAATTGGCGACCCCCCCCCCTCTCTGTCCCCCTATATAAAGGAGAAGACGGGGAGAAATCCCTTCGGGTTGCGTCAAAATTTTGCTCACACACACTACCTCACCCCCCATCACACACACTACCTCACCCCCCCACCTCATGCATCACAACATCTTCCATATACAACCATTCTCCATTCACCCCTGTCTTCTGTCCTCTCCCGTCCTTCCTCAACAGACATTCCCCTGAAGAGGGGAATAAAAAAAAAAAAAAAATACTTCCTCAAACAACATAACATACACATTCCCATCATATAAGAAACAAAACTACGACACTTGAAAAAAATGCCCTCATTTAATCCCTAGAATTCATGAGGTGCAAGTGAGTATATGAGGATGCTGGCATCAGTGTCATGGTTATATTTTTGTAGTTGTAGCTGAGTAACTCCTGCATTCTGTGAGGATGCTTGATTGCATTTTCTGTGGTTATAAACATGGGTGAAAGAGTGAGTATAACAGCTGTAACTTTATATTTCATAATGCTCATATTGTGATGCATCATCATAGATTACAGCTAATGTATGCATGAATATTTGACTTGTATTGAAGAGGTTTATGATTTCACCACCATCGGAAAAGTCCAGTCCAGTGGCAACAGTGCTGGACTCGTCACTCTGATCCACCAATCCATCCTCCCTCCCACAGACAGCACCACTGAATTTCAATGTAGATCCTAACAGGTACAAATCCATGATCACAATAGTTAACATGTACATACCGCCATCCCCCCACTCCCATTCCAATCATCCCCAACAGTTCCAAACAACTTTAGGCCTAACCTCAGCCAACTTGCCACCATCCCCAACCTTATCCTGGGTGATGATTTCAATGTCAAGTTGTCTGCTTGGCATGTCAACAACACTGACATGGACAGAGGGTGATCTGAAGACACAACTTGACACATCGAACAACATCATGAACAGCACCCATAATCACACAAAGATCCCCATCAAGCCCTTTACACCCCCTCCTCTCCTGACGTCACCTTCTGTTCCCCCAATTAAACCCCAACAACCTCTTGGAAAGTGGTCGTAGCCCTTGAATCTGATCACCTTCCACTCATCACCATCAAAACACTATACACCACAGTTAGCCATAGACACATGTACACAAATTACAAAAGAGCAGACTGGTAAGCTTTCATTGAAGAGACAGAACAAGAATTTGAGACCCTAAAGAATACATCAGTCATAGACATAGACACTGCTGTGGACACATTTAGTATAACCATATAAAATGCAGACAAGAAATACATCCCTGGTGGCAACAAAATCATACAACACAAACTTAACACCAAGAATCCAAAGCCTCATCAGACAATGCAACACATTAAACACATTACTCCCACACCTATCCCTCAGAACATAAATCAAATACAAGCACTTAACACTGAGATTAACAACAAAATACATGAACAAAAAACACAAAATTGGCAAACATTTGTCAACAATCACAAAACACACTAGAAAATTGCATGAGACACTCGACAGCTTTACTCTATCCAACAGTAACACAACATGCTCTCATACAGCAATAACCAGAACAACAGTAAACTTACCCTCAAACAGACAACAAGCAAACACACTCATAAATCATTTTACATAGACAAGCCATCTTGCCCCTCAACCTGACAACTGACACATCATTTGACTTAAGAAAGACTTCCCCACAGACCCAGACTACACCCCCCTTGTAGACAGCCAGACAAAACATATAATTCAATACCTCAAACACTGATCTGCCTGTGGCCCTGACAACATAAGTAACATCAACCTAAAACACCTTGGACCACATGGCATACACACACACTCACCAACGTTACAAGCTACAGCTATTCCCACAACACTATACCCAACATCTGGAAACATGGGAAAATCATCATCCCCAAACCCAAGAAAGACCCAACAGCTCCAGCTTCCCCCTGCCAAATCACACTTCTCTGCACCCTGCCAAATTCATAGAATACCTCTTCCTGCAATTCGTCACACCACATACCCCCCCCCCCCCTGTGCTGAATCAGAACACTGTTTTAGACCACTACACTCCACAAACAGTATTCTGATAAACCTCGCATAAAGAGATTTCGATGGCATCAATTCAGATGAGCCACCCACACAGAACACTTCTCATAACACACATATACCATACATATACCAAAGGCTTTTTCCCCCTACACTAGACATAAAGCTTTCATTTGTCATCCCCCCATCACAATCTCACAAACAAAATATATTACACAAACATGCAAAATAATACCAAAAGATGGCTGGACAATGATCTGTCAGGTAGAAATACCTGTGTGTCATATAATAGCCAATCATTGCACACCAGAAACTTTAGGAACAGAGTAGCACAGGGCTCAGTTCTATCCCCTACACTCTTTAATCTATACATGCACCCCACATCCCACATCCCAGAAATACAAATCTTTTTACACAAATGACAGCAATTACATGCATACACCGTAACACAGATATAGCTACAGAAATACTACAACCATATCCTTGACACACTCAATGCCTGGTTCACTACAAATATACTCCAAATAGCCCCAGTCAAATCTACAGCCATGCATCTCACCAATTGGACAGTGGAACACAAATACATATCATGCCATTTTATCAACAACACTCTCATACCACACACACATACACCCAAGATTCTTGGCATAACACATGACACATTCATGTCATTCAAACAACACATCACAAACATAAGGTCAAAATGCACACATAGATTTAACCCTCTTAAATCAGTTGTAGGAACAACATTTGGACAAAACAATGAAACTACCATTACAGTATACAAGCAATGCATACACTTGTTGATGAATTATGAGCCTTGCATACATTTTTAACCTCATGAAGACCCATCACAACACCCTACAGGCCATATAAAACAAAGCCCTAAAGACAATCACAGGCTGCACAAATACAATGCTCACAAACCATGTACACCATAAAATGAATGTCCTCAAAGTCAATGATCACCTTGGCATAAGAGGCACACACACACTTGCTGCAGCTTCCATAAACACAGCACATCCACTACACTCCATAGCAGAACACCCACACATTCCAAGAAACATCAGAACAATACCCAGCTACCTATATCATACAAATACTCTCTTCTCTTCTTCCACAGCCACCAGACATCAACCTCCAGAAGCATATTCATAAAAATATTGCTCAGTACTCCATCAACAAACTGAAAGACAATACATTGCTGAATGCCAGACCCCCTGATATCCATTCCTCTGAATCCTCTCTCCCACAAAAGAGGCCACCTGGCCATACTGTGGTGCAGCCACCACCCAGCCCTTCTAAACTACCAGAAGAGGCTGGATGACCACTTTGCAGATAAATGTCCAGGATGCAACACTTCACCCCAAACTGTACAACACATTATGGAAGACTGCATTGTACACAATCATGCATGCTAACAACACAGTATACACTATAAAGGATTTGTGAAAAAAAAACTATCCAGCTGTGGTGTTCCTCATTGAGATGGGACTGCTTGGGTAGACTGTCAAGGGAATAACAATATCCACAATAAGGCCACTTCTCTTAATTGGAAAAAAAAAAAAAAAACTTCCTGTCCATTCCCTCGTGTGAAAAATATAGAAGATGAAGAGAAATCCCTTTGGGCTGTGTCAAGGTATCATCCACATACAACCACTTCTCACTCCAACCTCTCCCCTCCTCAGCCCCGTCCCTTCCTTGCTTGACGTAGAAGAAAGAGGGAAGAGGAGGAGAAAATTTCTGTGGTGCATGAAGGTATCATCCATACAATTATTCTTCACTCACCATCCTCTGCCCTCCCTCTTCCTTGCTCAACAAACATTTTCATCTTGCTCAGAGCCCCGTTTACCCCATCATCATCTTCTTACTGACCTTCCTATTATCTCCATTCCTCCATCATCCTTAGCACTCTGCCCTATCTCCCTTCTCAATGTTCATAACCTTCTGTCTTATTTCTCACTGGACCTCCTTCAAACCACATCTAGCCATCTCCCCGCTGGACACCCAGTCCTGTAGCCTCACACTGATCAGCAATGGTCCATTGACCTTTCCATAGATATATCCCCCAAGAAATATCTGATTGCTGTCTGTGTTGGGTCTCCTGCAAAAACAACTGGTTTGGTGGACTGATCGATTCTCGTTTGTTCTTCCTTGAAATAACTAAAAGTTGGCTGGCTACCTCCCTTATAAAAGGGATGGGGAGAAGGAAGAAGCCTTTTGGTATACAGATATAGATACAGCTATATAGATTGAAATAATTTGATGGTTAAAAGAAAAAGAGGGAGGGTGGAGGGGTGTGGAGTGTATTCAGGGATGGAATGGGTGGGAATGATTTTATGCCTTTTCCTTTTTGGCTACCTCCCTTGTAAGGGGGAAAAAGCCTTGGTATATGTATGTATGTATTTATTTATTTTATATATATATATATTTTTTATTTTTTATTTTTCCTTTTTGTGTATTTTAGAAAAAGGAAGGACAAGAAGGAAGCACATCAAGACCTAAACCCAAGAGTGGAGCACCATTAAGCGGAGTTGGTATTTTACCCCCACCTCCTGGAGGAGTCAAATTAGCACCTCCACCTGCATCTGGGGCTGCTTCAAATCAAAGCAGCAGTAATGATAACTCGAATCTAGATCTTCTTGGGGGCCTTAGTACTTCAGGAACAACAAATAATCAGACCAGTGGGGAAAACTGGGGTGATTTTGCCAGTGCAAACACCACACCGTAAGTATAAGTTTATTGTATTGTATTTATGTACAAAGACCTCACATCCACAAACACATGAAAATGTAAACACACCCTAAACATACTACAGATAACCATAAATGGACTTGCAAATGCATAAAACTGCTTCACTTCAGACATGAACATAATATACACATTGTACTCTTATAAGAAACGAAACTGACACCACAAATAACACCACCCTCACTCACAGATTCCACAACAATTAGAGGAGACAACACAGGACACAAAGATGGACTTGTAACACTAGTACACAACAGCATACCCTTCTCCAACAAAACCTGGGACACTAGACATTCAGTCACAGATACCATCACTGAAATAATCACAATCCAGACACAAAGAAGACAACCTACAATGACAGGGTAGACAGGAAGGCACTGTGGGAAGTATTGCAGATATATGGAAAAGGAAGAAAGCTTTTAAGAGCAGTCAAGAGTTTTTACAAGAGTAGTAGTGCTTGTGTTAGAATCAGAAATGGAGAGTGAGTGGTCCGAGGTAAAGGTGGGATTTCACCAGGGATGTGTTTTGTTGCCTTGGCTGTTCAATTTATACATGGATAGGGTGGTGCGAAAGGTAAACACAAGGGTAATGGGTTGGGGATTGGAGATTGTTAAAAGAAATGGAGAAAGTTGGGAGATAAGCCAGTTGTCTGCTGATGACACTGAGCTTGTAGCAGGATCAGAGGAGGGATCGAAGAAGTTAATAGTTTGGGAAGGTATGCGAAAGAAGGAAGTTGAAGGTAAATGTGGGTAAAAGTAAGGTGTAAGGTGATGAGATGTACAAGGGGAGAGAGTGGCAGCAGACTGGAAGTGAGTATTAAGGGAGAGAGACTGGAGGAAGTGGATAGTTTTAGATACTTGGGTGTGAACATGGTGGGAAAGGGAGGAGTGGAGGTAGAATGTAGATTGAGAGAAGTAAGTAAATGCCTTGGGGGATTAAAAAAATGTAATGAGAAATAGACATTTGGAAATGGCTGCTAAGAGGAGATTGTATGAAGGATTGATTATGCCAACAGCACTGTATGGGGCAGAAACATGGGACATAAGAGAGGAAGCGAGGAGGAGTTTGAATGTGTTTGAGATGAGGTGTCTGAGAAGTATGATAGGGGTTACTATGCTGGATAGTGAGAAACGAGGAGGTGAGGAGGAGTATGGGGGTAGAAAGGGAGTTGGGAGATAGGGTTGATGAAAGAGTATTGGGATGGTTTGGACACATGGAAAGAATGAGTGAAAAAAGATTAGTAAAAGAGGTGTGGAAGGCAGAGGTAGAAGGACTGAACATGAGGGAGCAACCAAGGATGAGATGGATGGATGGAGTAAAAGGGGCATTGGGAAAGCGGGGAATGTCTGTTGAGGAAGGAAGGGAGAAGACAGAAGGTAGGGGTGAATAGAGAATGGCTGTGTATGGATGATGCTGTGATGCATGAAAGGGAGTGGGTGGGGAATGGGGAGTGAGGGAGTATGTGTGAAAAATAATTTGACACAGCCCAAAGTGATTTCTCCCAGTCTTCTCCATTTCTGCATGAGGGGATGGAGAGGGGGTTGTCAATTAAATGAAGCAGCCTTGCTGTGAATGTGCTGGGTCTTGCATCACTGCTTCTGACCTAGGGCAGTGGGTAAGATGCAGGGATGAACCATCATCCAGGAGAAGCCAAAATAAGAGGGAAGGAGGGGGTGATGAAAGGGTGTGGAGTATGTGGGATGAAATGGATGGGAGTGGATGTATGCCTTTGACTTTGGCTATATCCCTTGTAATAGGGGGGGAAAGCCTTTGGTATATGTATGTATAAAGGATTTGTGTGAAAAATCTGTATCATCTGTGTTCTTCAAAGAAACAGGACTGCTTGGCCAGACAATTTAGGGAACAACAACAACAACAACAACCTTGGCCAAAATGTCACAAGAGCCTTAAAAGATATTTTCAACTACTCCTGGGTAAACAACATCCCAAACATATGGAAAAGATTTCATGTAATACCAGTTTTGAAACCAAACAAACTGCCATAAAGACCAATCTCCCTACTAATCACAGTATCCAAGTTGTGGAAAGGTTTGGTCTTAGCAAGAATCAAATTAGAAATACCTGCCTCCTCAAACCAACATGGTTTCAAGTAGGACCATTCTACTAGCACTCTGCACACGAACATCACACCACAAATACTATTTTAAGAATAAACTTGATGCTGAAAGATACAAAGACAGGTCACCATGAGCATAGCTCATTTCCCGTATAATACAACTAGGTAAATACAAGCATTGGAAGGATGATATGGTTTAACATCACACACTCCCCCCTATCAGGAGGCTAGGACGGTGCCCTTAACAGAGGGCCTTGTGGGAGGGGATTTAATGAATCATTCCCTTGGTTCAACTTTGCTGTTGGCAGGATTCGAACCACCCTCACCTTGACCTTCGCCGCAAGGAATGACGCCCTAACCTGCTCAGCCAGCGAGCTTCCTGGAAGGATACAATAAAAAAAAATAAAATAAAAAAAAATCCCAACAGAATGAACAGTCATGGTTGCTACAGATAAAACTAATCTTTTGACAAAGTCCCCAGACATGTACTATCCAAAAAGTGGTTAACCACTTCCATACGGTGATGCCTACGTAGGCGGCATGAGGAGCAAGTGGGCACTCGATGATGCCGACGTCGGCATCTTGATTATATTTATTGTAGTTGTACCTACGTAATCTCCATTCTCTCTAAACTGGCTTCATCAATTTTCTATGGTTATCAAAATACACGGGTGAAAGAGAACAAACAATTGAGCACTGACTTTATTTTTTATAATGCGATTATTATGACGCAACATCGCACGTCGGGCAGCTAATGCTGCCAGATGTGCGATGTGCCCCGGAGTGAAGAGGTTAACCAACTTTATAACAGGAAGACAATGCAGAGTAAACCAAAATAACCATATCTCGGGTACAAAAAGACTACAGTGGAGTCCATAAAAGTGCGATACCCTTAGTATTCATCCTTTTCAAGCATGATCTACCAGCTCCTGAACCAAAACTAAACACTAAGGTTCTCTCCAATATAAATGACTTGACAATGGTAACCCAGCACAGTAAATATGAAATAGCAGCAAAGAATCCAAGCCTACTTGAACAAATTGGAATGTTGGCACAGAAATAACAGAATGGAAGCTTCATCTCAGAAATCAAAAGAAACATTGCTCACTCCAGATCACCATGAAACAAAATGGCCAAATTCTTCCATTGGAAAGAAATCCAAAACCTCTGAGTAACATATGATACTTATATGACATTCAGTCCACATCTGTCAAAGACCTGACAGTAAAAATCAACAAGAAAACAATACACTCACTATCCGAGTTACGACCTAGATCGGTTCCGACCAACCGGTCATAAGTCGAAACGGTCGTAACTCGGACCGTATACATTTGAGGTGTATACTCAAGGACATATGATGCAGAGCGTAAATCCAGCTCAAATGTTTCATTTGTGGCCTCATTGTAGAACATTCTCAGTGTATGCAAAATATCCAATACTCTTTGATTGTCATACTAAATAATAAATTAATAATAATAAATTAATAGGATAGGGTAAAGAAAGAAAATATATTACACAGGATTCTTATTAGAGACCGAAAATACAAATTAACACAAAGATACAAAATATAAAAAATAGAAAATATGCATGTAAAAAACAAAAAAATTAAAATCCACTTTTTGGTTTTACGTCATCTACACTTTCTTCGTACGTATGGTTGAGGGAAAGATCAGGCAGTAGGTCTGGTGAGGCACCATGGGGGATCCGTTGGTATCTGCTGGTCGAGGCATAATTAATAAAAAGAGGTTGAAGTAATAAAGGCTTAATAACATTTCAAATAATTCCCTCAAATGTACATGAAAACAATTACAAGATTCGCTTCTATGCACTGGGCTCAATCGTCGCCTCCCATGAGAAAACGAACGATAATCATAGCATAATGTTATTTCATCAAATAAGTATTTTATGCATGGAATAGTACAGTGAGATATATTGTCTTATTGAATATAAGATATTATACTTCAGAACTCCATGAATATCATAGACTTGGGTTAAAGCTATTTGTATCCATGTTCGTACACTACAGCTTTTGACTTTCGACCAATAGAGAACTCGAACCAGAATGAAAAGTACGAATGCAGGACTACTGTAAACCGACTCTCTGTCTTGGCTTTCAGGGAAGCATGTATCACCGATCTGGCAAAACTGCCCTTTCTGACCATTCCCACCTGCCCTGATTATCAGTGGGAACTGGGAATCGAAATACGGTATAATATCAATTCCAGTAAAATTATGGTATATGGTAGACATTGTATGGTAGATGGTAGACACACTAAATTATGGTAGAAATACCATAATTATGGCAGACAGCGCAACCTTGGTGAGATGCTGTGCTGTGCTGCTGTAACTGTCGTATGGGATGCTGGACGCCACGTGCAAATGTACAGTAAACCAGTAAACTCATAATATGTGCATGTAGGCATCTGCTGAATGTGGTCATAAGTACGGGTGGACGTAAGTCGCACAGGTCGTAACTCGGATAGTGAGTGTACTATTGAAAACCATCACTAGCACATACTTTGGATAACAGAAAGAAACTAATAACCATCTATATACAGTTCATAAGAACTGCCTTAGAATATACATACATACATGTACCAAAGGTTTTTTCCCCCTACATGGGGGGTAGCCAAAAAGAAAAAGGCATAGAAACCACTCCCACCCATTTCATTTCCTATATATTCTACTCCCCTCCACCCTCTTCCATCCCTCTTATCTTGGCACCTCCTGGATGACGGGTCATCCCTGCATCCTGTCTTCTGCCCTGGGTCAGAAGCAGTGTCACAAGACACAGCACATCCACAGCAAGGCTGTTTCATAAATTCAGCTTAACCCCCCCCCCCCCCCCCACTCTCCATCCCCCCATGTAGAAAAGGAGATGGGGAGAAATCCCTTCGGGCTGCGTCAAATTTTTTCTCATACATACTTCCTCACCCCCCATCCCCCACCCACTCCCCCTCATGCATCACAGCATCATCTATACACAACCCCTCTCCATTCACCCCTATCTTCTGTCCTTTCCCATCCTTCACAGACATTCCTCTCTTTTGTAAACCCCCTTTCACCCCATCCATCCATCTCATCCTAGAATGCACCCTCATATTCACTCCTTCCACCTCTGCCTTCCACACTTCTTTTACTAATCTTTCTTAACTCATTCTTTCCATGTGTCCAAACCATCCTAATACTCTTTCATCAACCCTATCTCCCAGTTCCCTTTCCACCCCTGTTCTCCTCCTCACCTCCTCATTCCTCACTCTATCTAGCCTAGTAACCCCTATCATACTTCTCAGACATTTCATCTCACACACATTCAAACTCCTTCTCTCTTCTTCTCTCATGTTCCATGTTTCTGCCCTATACAGTGCTGTTGGCACAATCACTCCTTCATATAACCTCCTTTTAGCATCCATTCCCAGATGTCTATTTCTCATTACACTTTTTAATCCACTAAGGCATTTACTCGCTTCTCCCAATCTACATTCTACCTCCACCCCCACTCCTCCCTTTCCTGCCACGTTCGCACCCAAGTATCTAAAACTATCCACTTCCTCCAGTCTCTCTCCTTTAATGCTCACTTCTAGCCTGCTGTCACTCTCTCCCCTTCTACATCTCATCACCTTACTTTTACCCACATTTATCTTCAGCTTCCTTCTTTCACACACCTTCTCAAACTCTGTCACTAACTTCCTCAATCCCTCCTCTGATCTTGCTACAAGCGCAGTGTCGTCAGCAAACAACAACTGGCTCACCTCCCACTTTTTTCTCCATTTTTTTTCTTAGGATATGCCTCCATAGAATGGTTCCCATTAACCCCTTCCATACGGTGCTGCACACGTAGGCATCATGGGGAGCGAGTGTATTCGCGAGGCTGCCATATCGGCGTCTTGATTATATTTATTGTAGTCGCCCCTCCATAATGACATTCTTTCTAATTCTTTTGTAATCGCATTTTCTATGGTTATCAAAATTCACGGGTGAAGAGAGAACGATCGATATAAGCGGTGACTATATTTTATGATGCGAGTATTATTACGACACGTCGTACGGCTGGCATTGGCTGCTGCCACCGAGATCTAAGTCCATGACGCCTACGTGTGTGGCACCGTATGGAAGGGGTTAAGCAGCAAATCAAACTCAAACAATTTACAAACACAAAATGGAGCTCTGATAGTAAGAATAGGATGCACTAAAACCACCCCTATAAGCCACCTATGTACAGAAACTAAAATCCTTCCAATGGAACATCACATGAAAATGGCAGGAGCCCATTTTTATTCTGGAACCCTAAACAACACCCACCCTTAACATTACATCTAGCAAGCACCACCAACAGAACACAACAAAAAACTATACCTGCAGCATATGACTCGAGCATCTACCATAGGCTACCACTCAGACCACACAAAACATCCACACAGAAACACATATACACTCAAATTATTAAACAAGCCACTTAAAAAAATACCACCAAACTTGATACTACAACAATCACCCCCAGATATAAGTAACTTTTAGCAACTCCCTAAAATACTCTACCCATCTTCCTCTTACCAGGTACTGCTGTCTCTTCCATTATCATCTCTCCATCTGCACCTTTTACCATTTCTTCTCTACATGATTCACCTGCTCTTCCTCTCTTAATTTCCTTCCAAAATATCTTTTGACTTTCAAGGGATTTTGCTGTCATGTTTTTGAGTATGTGCCCCTCCCTATTTATCTTGTTAATGTGTGAAGATTGTGACAGATGTGGATAGGTGGTAAAGGGAACATAGGCTGAAGGAAATACTTTTATTCCTAACTAGTTTCACCTGAGTGGCTTCTTCGAGCATTATTCCTCTAAAGAAGCCACTTGGGCAAAACTAGTTAGGAATTAAAGTAGTTCCCTCAGCCCATGTTCCTTTTACCACCTATCCACATATCTTGTTAATGTTCTTTTCCTCCATAAGTATCTTTTGTGATAATGATTTAGTGCCTCTGCTACCCATCTTCAAAACCCATTATCATCTTCACTCCATTTGGAGGTGTGTGACACTCAGTCTCTGTATATGGCCCAGGATCAAAATTGATCAACTTTGACCATTTCCTCTAACTTTTCATGGTCAAACCAGTGACTGCTCCCCTCCCGCAGATATAAGTTCAAAGAGAGAGATGTAGGAGGACCTAAGGGCTTGTTGCCAGCCACTGTTGACAATGTTCCAGTCGGTGAAACTTGAGTCAACAAATGTCCTGATGACCTCGTTATGCCCTTCCTTTATCAGTGTTCTTCTTTTTCTTCTTGGTCTTTTTCTTTTCCTCCTCCTCCATATTACAGTGAGAAGTTTAATGTGTTTTCTTTCTTCTTTTAATGGACCAGACCTCAGCCAAGTACTGATGCTGCCAATGGTAGTGGTAGTGGTTGGGTCACGTTTTAATGGGACCATACCTGACCACCAACCACCATATGCTCTTGTCAGCGCACCAGCTATACTTAATAGAGTGGATTCTTAGGATGAAGTAAGGTATTAATCGTAAGCTAAGGGAAGTTATATAGACCCTAAGTATTTGAATATATAAATATATATATATAAATATATATTTTTTGTTGAAGTTACATTGGAGATGTGTGAAGGCAGTAGATATGGTTTCCTTTTATTCCACTTGGGCGGTGACTAAAGGGCATGATAAAGTTTGGCTCTCATTCCACATGAATTTCCTAAATTGTTAAGGACTTCTAAACTAAGATTGATTGTCTCTCTGTGTACTAAACTGTATACTGATATAATCATAATGGAAAGCAATCATGGTTATTGCGAGAGATTCTGCAATATTCTAGGATAGCAAAGTTAAAGATGTTTTGATATTGTGATGTAATAAGAAGTTTTGAGTTGTTTGTTGTTGGGCTTTGTTCATGGCCATTTGTAATTGAAGATTTATATGAAAGAAATATGAAATATTTAGTGTTTTTTGGTATACCTATTCTTGTACTCTGAAAGGGGTTTCCAAAATTAAGTTTACTCTGTTTATTGTGAACATATAAAACCATTGAAAAAATCTTAAATTTTAGTTATTTCCCTTTAAAGCTATTGTTACTGTTTAGATATGGGTCATACATGTATTTCATTGGACTAAATTTTATGGTTCCTTGTATCTGTATTCATTGTGACAAAATTAAAAACTAAAATAGACTACATATCACTTTTTTTTTTTTTTTTTTTTTTTTTTTTTTTTTTTTATATAAATTTATTAGACATTGGAAGGAGAATTTGTTTATTTTTCAAATTACTTCTATCTATTGCATGGTAGCTGTTCATTATTAATATGAAGTGGAAATAGAGTACTGGTAATTGGAGTTATGATATCCACCGTGTAATAAGATGTCTAGAGAGACCTAGCCTGTGTAGTTTGCATTTCTCTTATATAGATTCAGATTGTCCCAAGTATAATGCTTTGACAGAAGGGTCGGAGCCAAAGAACTTCTCTGGATCTGGTTCTAGTAGGTGTCTTTCAAGTTATTTCTATGTCAGTAGTTAATGTAGGTGTTCCATGATGAAGGAACCTAACAACAGCAGAAGACACAGATTGTTGTATTAACACCAATATGAATATCTAAAATGTTGAAGAAATAGAATATGCAACTGACCTACTGTTTAATAGAAGTATCAATACTGATGTGTTTAGAGGTTATTGAAGCAATGTTTCGTGGCTGTGTGTATCAAGAAAGAATAGTGGCACACATTCCTTAGGTATTGGTTGTGTTCTATGGTATACCATGACTTTGTTGCTCTGACTTAATACAGAGCTTTTTATGTTCTTCCTCAGCATGGAAATTTTTACCAAAAGATATAGCTATTTCATTTGATAGTATGAACTTTGTATGCTTGACTTATTCTGCAATATATTTGTTATACTGAAGAGGTGTTGAAACACATTGATG
This sequence comes from Oratosquilla oratoria, assembly GCF_046742065.1. Classification (NCBI taxonomy): domain Eukaryota; kingdom Metazoa; phylum Arthropoda; class Malacostraca; order Stomatopoda; family Squillidae; genus Oratosquilla; species Oratosquilla oratoria. The sequence goes on from NC_134802.1 coordinate 22,672,997, forward strand.
ATTTAAGTTCGAGTAGGTTGGGCTTCCCTATGCAACAGTTTGAAGTTATATGTGCTGGAACAACCACATTTATTTTATAATTATTATGACATGTCTTGATGTCTGTTTTCAAATGTATAGGAGAACTTATTTTTGAGGCAGGCCTATTTTAAAATTTTTAGGGAAAAACAACATTAGACAGTTTTGTCAAGGTTGCAGTCAAGTTTGCATATATTGCAATATATTTTCCAGTTCTTTAAAGCATGAATATTGACAATTTTTCATTTTTACAAAAGAATGAGTTTACACAGTGATTGCATAATAGAAAGTATGCTATGAAACGTGAATATTGTAAGTGCAGAATATTTGTATGGTTGAATTGTGTTTACATGATAAATTGTTGAAAGTATTTTTATTTCATTCCAGCCCTCATAATCCTTAAGCATTTTACATGGTGGGTGTCTACATTTAAATATTCCTTTTTCCATTTTATACTTTTCATTCTTTAAAACTTTGCTGCATACTCCAGCCAACCATGAATCAAAGAAACACCCAATAATGAAATTGAATGGCCAAACTCTTCCATTGGTAAAGAACAAAAAAATTCCAGGACTGAATTTTAATACTCGTATGACCTTCAGTCCATAGATCTGATAATGAATACATATACCAAGGGCTTTTTCCTCACTAGGCTGGATAGTGTGAAAAAAAGGTGAGGAGGAGGGTAAGAGTGGAAAAGGTTTGGGAGATAGGGTTGATGAGAGAATATTGAGATTGTTTGGACACATGGAAAGAATGAGTGAAGAAAGATTGGTGAAAGAGAGTGTGGAGGGCAGAGGTGGATGGAGTGAACAGGAGGGGGCAAACAAGGATGAGATGGATGGATGGGGGTAAAAGGGGCATTAAGAAACACTGGGATGTCTGTTGAAGAAGAAAGGGAGAAGACAGAATATAGGAGTGAGTGGAGAATGGTTGTGTATGGATGATGCTGTGATGTATGGAAAGGAGTGGGTGGGGGATCAGGGGTTAGGTAGTTATGTATGAATATTTTGATGCTGCCTGAAGGGATATATCCCTCTTTTTTCTGCATGAGGGTATGGAAAGGGGGGTTGCTGATTAAATTAAGGCCTTGCTGTGGATGTGCTGTGTCTTGCTGCATTGCTTCTGACCCAGGGCAATAGGCGAGATGTAGGGATGACCCATCACCCTGGAAGAGCCAAGAAAAGATAGAGGGAAGGGTGGTGAATGGGAGTGTGGGGATGAAATGTATGGGAGTGGATTTTTGCCTTTTGACTTAGGGCACCTCCCTTGTAAGAAGGTGTATGCCCTTGTATGTATGTACAAGGGAGGTAGCCAAAGATCAAAATGAATAATTCCACTCCCACCCATTTCATCCCCACCCCCTTTACTCCCATTTACTACCCCTTCCTCCCTTTTTTCTTGGTTCCTCATGGATAATGGGTCATCCCTGCATCTTGCCCATTGCCCTGGGTCATAAACAATGCAGTGAGACACAGCATATCCACAGCAAGGCCACTTCATCTAATTGGTGATCCTCCTCTCCATCCTCTCGTTCAGAAAAAGAGGAGACATGGAGAAATCCCTTGAGGCTGCATCAAGATATCATTCATACATAACCACTCTTCCATGTATCATAGATCCATGCACAACCATTTTCTACTCTCCTACTTTCTATCTTCTCCCTTCCTCAACAGGCATTTCCCTCTTTTTAAATGCCCTATTTACCCCATCCATCCATCTCATCCTTGGTCGGCTCCTCCTGTTCACTTCATCCATGTCTGCCTTCCACTTTTTTTTTACTGATCTTCATTTATTCTTTCATGTGTCCAAACCATCCCAATACTCTTTCATCAATCCTATCTCCCAACTCCTTTTCCACCCCTGCTCTCCTTCCTTGTTTCTCACTCCAGCCTAGTAACCCTTACCATACTTCTCAGACATTTCATCTCAAACACATTAAACTCTTCCTCTCTTATGTTCCATGTTTCTGCTTCATACAGTGCTGTCAGCACAATCCCCCCTTCAGTCTTCTCATAGCATCCATTCCCAAATGTCTATTTCTCATTACACTTTTTAATCCCCCAAGGTTTACTTGCTCTCTTCCCACTACATGTGACCTTATGTAAAGCTATCCAGTTCCTTCAGCCTCTCTCCCTTAATACTCGCTTCCAATTTGCTGCCATCCTACTTCTCCCCTTGTACATCTCTTCATCTTGCTTTTACCCACATTTATCTTCAACTTCCTCCTTTTGCACACCTTCCCAAACTTCATCACTAATCTCCTTAATCCCTCCTCTGATCCTGCTACCAATGCAAAGCTGTCAGCAAAAAACTGGCTTGTCTCCCATTGTTCTCCATTTTCTTTAACTACCATCTCCAAAGCACTGCTTTACCTTTGCATTTACCTCCTGCACCACTCTATCCATGTACACATTGAACAGCCATTGTTGACATGACACATCCCTGACGAAGTCCCACCTTTACTTCAAACCACTCGCTCTCTCCATTGCTAATTCTAACACAAGCTCTACTACTCTCATAAAAACTCTTGACTGCTCTTAACTGCTCTCTTCCTATCCTGCATATCTGCAATACCTCCCACAGTGTCTTCCAGTCTACCTTGTCATAAGCCTTTTCCAAATCCATAAAGGCCCAAAGAACATCCTTACCCTTTGCTAAAGCTCTCGCACATCTTACCACAAAAATCTGATCCACACAACCCCTACCTTTCCTACACTCATACTGTTCTTCACCAATTACTCCCTCTGTTCCTCTCCTAATCCTCTCAATCAAAACCCTCCCATAAGCCTTCCCAATTACACTCAACAAACTGATCCCTCTGAAACTACTGTACTCACATTTGTTTCTTTTTCCCTTTTAAAGCAGAACTATACAGGCAGTCCTCTGGCACTCTACCCTCTTTTAGACAAACATTAAACAACCTCACCAGCCAGTCCACCATCACTGTACCTCCCTTTTTAGACACTGTACATGACACCCATCTAACCTAGGTGCTTTGCCAGCTGTCATCATTTTAATAGCTTCTTTATTTCTCCTCATTTTCCTCCTCCATCACTGTCATTTCCTTTGCATCTCCCAATGCAACTACCTTTCCCTCCCTACCTCCTTCACATTTAGCAACTGCTTAAAATACTCTAACCATCTTCCTTTTACCGCCACCTCTTCCATTATCATCTGTCCATCTGCACCTTTTACTTTTTCTTCTCTACTTGATTCGTCTCCCCTTCCTCTCTTAAAAAATTAATACTCTATATAAAATCAGTAGAAAGGACAGGCTTTGGACATCAGAAGTAAACTCTAATCACACTACAAATAGTTCCTGAGAACCACATTCAACTACGCTTCCACTGCACATTGCTGAATCCTCTCTTCCCCAAGAGGACAAAGTCCACCTGGCCAGGCTGATGTGTGGCTACCATCCAGCCCTTCTAAGTTACCAGAAGAGACTGGATGACCACATCACAAATAACTATCCAAATAACTACCTACTTCACCCCTTATTGAACAACATGATATGGAAGACTGCATTGAACACAATCATGCATGCCAACAACATAATATACACTCCATAAGGAATTCTTAGTCCTGAAGTGTACCTAGCATTAATCAAGAACAACATTTGTGTGGGGCATTGTAAGATGTGCTTAGTATCCTGTGTCATGGTTGCATTTGGGGCATTATTTTTTTTTATTTTTTTTGCCAGGCCTATTCTTTGTTGATATTCTTTTTAATGCTGGATGGTGTCCTGAATATATTGTCATTGTATCACACAAAAGAAATAATGGAGAGAAGAGTACTATATTTTATGGCATTTAAATTTGCCCTACATCTTATATGTGATGTAGAGGCCTCCTGTAGGCTTTGTCTCAGATGCTTGCTACTGTAAATTGTAATCTTAACCCAGATGGCCATTGACTCAATAATAATAGTACTCAAATGACATTATTATATTTTTTTACTATATAATTTTTTTTTTGTATAGATTAGTGAAAACTATTATTATTACTGCCAAAACATACATATATACATATACCAAGGGCCTTTTCCCCTTCACAAGGGAGTTAACCAAAGTCAAATGCATAAATCCACTCCCACCCATTTCATCCCTACATACACTCCCATTCACTACCCCTCCCACTCTCTCTCTCTCTCTCTCTCTCTCTCCCTCCCTCCCCCTCCCTCCCTCCCTCCCTCCTGGATAATGGGTCATCCCTACAACTCGCCCACTACCCTGGGTCAGAACCAATGCAGCAAGACACAGCACATCCACAGCAAGGCCACATCATTTAATTGGCGACACTCTTCTCCATCCCCCTGTGCAGAAAAAGAGAAGACAGGGAGAAATTCCTCCAAAATATCACACACACTCCCCCCTACCTTCCACCATGCATCACATCACCATCCACCCACAACCACCCTCCACCAACTCCCATTCTCTGTCCTCCCTTCCTCCCTCCCCAACAGACAACCCCTCCACCCCTTCCATCTCATCCTTTGTCACCCCCTCATGTTCACTCCCTCTACCTCAGCCTTCCACACCTCTTTTACTAATCTCTCCCCACTCACCCCTTCCATGTGTCCAAAGCACCCCAACATTCATCAACCGTATTTCCCAACTCCCTTTCGATCCCCGCTCTCCTCCTCACCTTCTTGCTTCTCGCTCTAACCAGACCAGTAACCCACACTATACTTCTTGGGCATTTTATCTCAAACACATTTAAACTCTTCCTCTCTTATGTTCCATGTTTCTGCCTCATACAGTGCTATTGGCACAATCACCCCTTCATACAATCCCCTCCATTCCCAAATGTCTATTTCTCAATATAATTTCCAGTCTCCCAAGCTGCAACATACTTCTCTCAATCCACATTCCACCTCCACTCCCCCCCTGCCACACTCGCCCCCAAGTATGGAAAGTCATTCACTTCCTCCAGTCTCTCTCCCTTAACCACTTTGGTACAATGATACCTACCTAGGTGCCAAGAGGTGTGAGTAGGACATGAGGATGCTGGTGTTGGCATCTTGATTATATATATTTATTTTGCACATGAATTATCCCTGGATTCTGTGAACTGGTATGATCATGTTTTCTGTGTTTATTATTACTCAGAGAAAAATGGGAGAAAAGCCAGTTGTTGTTTGTGGACAACACTGCGCTTGTAGCAGGATCAGAGGAGAGATTGAGGAAGTTAGTGACAGAGTTTGGGAGTATGTGTGAAAAATAATTTGACGCAGCCCAAAAGGATTTCTCCCCATCTTCTTTTCTGCAAGAGAAGATGGAGAAGGGGGTTGCCAATTTAATGAAGAGGCCTTGCTGTGGATGTGCTGTGTCTTGCAACACTGCTGCTGACCCAGGGCAGTGGGCGAGATGCAGGGATGATCTGTCATCCAAGAGGTGCCAAGATAAGAGGGTGGAGGGGAGTGAAGTATGTTAGGGATGGAATGGGTGGGAGTGATTTTTATATCTTTGTTTTTTGGCTATCTCCCTTATAAAGGGGAAAAAGCCTTTGTTATATGTATGTATTATTACTCAGAGTAAAAGAGAATGAGTAATACAGGAGTGACTTTATATTTTATAATGTGAATAGTGTGATGCAAATTACATGTGGCAGCTGATGCTGTGCATGAGAATTTGAGTCGTACTGAAGTGATTAATCCTCACATCCAATTTGCTGTCATCCTCTCCCCTTGTACATCTCATCACCCCAATTTTACTCACATTTATCCTCAATCTCCTTCCTTCGCACACCCTCCCAAGCTCTGTCATCAACTTCCTTAATCCAACCTCTGATCCTGCCACAAGTGCAGTGTTGTCAGCAAACAATGGGCTTATCTCCCATTTTCCTCCATTTTCTTTAATCATCTCCAATCCCCAGTCCATTACCCTTGCATTTACCTCCTGCACCACCCCATCCATGTATAAATTGGACAGCCATGTCAACATGACACACCCCCGGCAGAGTCCCACCTTTACCTCAAACCAGTCACTCTCTCCATTTTTTATTCTAACACAGGCTCTACTACTCTCATAAAAACTCTTGACTGCTCTTAACAGCTATCCTCCCATTCCATATACAGGGTGTGGCAGAACTGATGAAGTGAAGAGTCAATCCTTGGGGGGAAGAGGGAGGTGCACGTGGTTTTGGTCTGCTTCGTAGACATCCCCATTTCAATAGCCAACATGGTATGGATGGGAGCACATTGCGGCTTTGCTGTGCACATATATTTTGAGAACAATCAACCTGTGATTATGAAGCAAAGAGCTTTTCGGTAACAGTTCAACATTCTGCCCAACAATGCTGTTCCTCAGGAAAACACAATTTGGTCCTGGGTTAGGCAGTTGGAGGCAACTGGTAATACAACTAGGTAAATACACTAAGAAGAGATACACATGGCTGATGCAGGTAGGAGAAACCTACAATTTATTGAGGTCAATCAAAGTGGCACTTACTTATATGGATGAAGAAATGATAAAGAAAATACTAACTACACTAATAAGACCAAAACTTGAGTATGCAGCATCACTATGGACACCCAGTACCAAAAAGAATATTAAGAAACTAGAAAGATTACAAAGAGCGACAACCAAACTAGCACCGACTCTCGCCGAACTAACATATGAGCAAAGACTATCCAAACTGAACCTACCAACTCTGGAACAAAGAAGAGAAAGAGGAGATTTGCTGACTATCTACAGAATAATGAAAGGAATGGAAGTTTTAGACAAAAATTACCTGTTAGTGTGGGACAATGGTAAAACGAGAGGACACGAAAAAAAACTGAAAAAAGATAGTTATAGAAAAAACTTGAAAAGGAACAGTTTCCCACACAGAGCGATTAATACATGGAACAAATTAGACAACAAAACAGTATGTGCAAACACTATACAAGATTTTAAGATAAAACTTGATGCAGAGAGATACAAAGACGGGTCACCACGAGCATAGCTCCCCTCCCATATATTACAACTAGGTAAATACCAGAAAATGTGGAGATGGTGAGAGCAGCAATCGTGCAGTTGCTGAGATGTTCTGCTCGAAGGCATGCTGTTGCTTTGGGAATCTCCAACTGCAGTTTGAGGAGGATTCTGCATATGGATTTGAATATGCATCCCTACAAAATAACGATGGCTTAAGAATTGAACCAAGCAGACTACACCAACTGCCATAATCTGTGTGAGAAACTGCTTACACAGATCACTCCTGAAGCAGCTTTCTTCAGTAGTGATGAGGCACATTTTCACCTCAGTGTGGCTGTGAATGAGCAAAATTTCCACTACTGGGCTGAAAATAACTCCTGAATTATCCAGGAAACATGGTTACATTCCCCTAAACTAATGGTGTGGTGTGCCACATCACAATTTGGCATGATAGGCCCATACTTCTTTGAGGAGGAAGGAATGACTGTGACCATGAATTCTGAACATTATGTATCAATGTTGCACAATTTTTTGCAGACCAGAATGGAAGAGACTGTTGAAGATGTGGGATTGGGGGATATGTGGTTCCAACAAGATGGAGCTACAGCTCACACAGCCCAAAATTCACTCAATGTTTTGAGAAGAATGTTTCCCAGACATCTGGTCTCTCTGAGAGGTGATTTAGGGTGACGTGCACGGTCACCTAATTTGAGCATTTGTGATTTCTTTCTTTGGGGATATCTGAGAGAAACAGTGTTTAAACATTGCCCTCACACCCTACCACAGCTAAGGGAGTAGATTATTGAAGTTGATGCCATACCCCGCAGTATGTGTGAACATGCTGTACGAAACTTCAGAGATTGACTCCAACAGTGTGTTGCTGCTAATAGCTGTCATCTTGAGGACATTATTTTCAGAGCTTAAGGATTATAAATGGTATGTACTGCTAACCCTGAGTATAATAACATTTCTTCTCTATATACCTATTACTTTTTTATAAATCCTCAGAACTGCTCAATCAGTTTTGCTGCACCCTGTATCTGCAGTACCTCCCATAGTGCCCTACTGTCTACCCTGTCTTTTCCAAATCCATAAAGGCCCAAAAAATAACCTTACCCCTTCCTAAAGCCCTCTCACATATTTGTCTTGATACAAAAATCTGACCCATGCAACCCCTACTTGTCCTAAACCCATGCTGTTCCTTACCAACTACTCCCTCTGTTACCCTCCAAATCCTCTCAATCAAAACCCTCCCACAAGCACCCCCTAACCACACTCAACAAACTGATCCTTTCGAAACTACTACACTCACACTTGTCCCTTTTCCCTTGTAAAGCAGAACCATACAGGCACTCATCCAGTCTTGTGGCACTCCACCCTCCTTTAGACAAACATCAAACAACCTCCTCAGCCAGCACGCCTTTGCTGCACCTCCCTTTTTTACACTCTACATGACACCCATCTAACCCAGGTGGCTTACTTGCTCTCATCATCTTGATAACTGCTTTCATCTCATCTTTTCTGGTTTCTCCTCCATTTTCCTCACTCATCACTGTCATTTTCTTAGCATTTCCTACTGCAACTACCTTTCCCTCCCTATCCTCCTTCGGATTTAGCAATCTCCTAAAATAATCTGCTCATCTTCCTCTTACTGCTGTCTCTCCCATTATTACCTGTCCATCTGCACCTTTTACCTGTTCTTCTCTACTTGATTTGCCTCCCCTTCCTCTCTTAATTTTCTTCCAAAACATCTTTTTACATACACATACCAATGGATTTTCCCCTTTACAAAGAAGGTAGCCAAAAACAAAGACATAAAATCCACTCCCACCTATTCCATTCCCACATACTCCACTCCCATTTACCACCCTCCATTTTATCTTGGCTCCTCTGGGATGATGGATTACCCCTGCATCTTGCCCACTGCCCTGGGTCAGAAGGAATGTAGCAAGACACAGGACATCCACAGTAGAGCCACTTCATTTAAATTGGACCCCCCACCCCCATCATCCCCTCATGCAGAAAAAAAGAAGACTGAGAAATCCCTTCAGGCTATGTCAAAATATCATTCACAAATATACTTCCTCACCCCCCCATCCCCCACCCACTCCCTTCCATGCATCACAGCATCATCTCTACACAACCATTCTCTACTCACCCCTATCTTCTGTCTTCTCCCTTCCTCAACAGGCATTCCCTTCTTTCCCAAAATTTTCTGTCATACTCTTACCCCATTTCACATGTGCTCTTCTTTTTGCCTTCTTTATCTTATGCTTTACTTCTCTTTTGTATATCTCATATGATTCTTTTGTCCTATTTTGCAACCAATCTGTGAATGTTTGTTTCTTCTCTTTTTTGTTTCATCATCCCACCACTCACTACCCTTCCATCTATTTCCTTCCATCCTCCCTATTCCACACACTATCTTTGCACACCTTGGGACACCCTCTGTGAAGCATCTCCATTCCTCCTCTACTTCTAGTTCTATTCTATCCTTCTCTCCCCCCCCACTCTTCCCTCACCTTTTTGTCTTCCTTCTCCTTTTCTATCTCATTCTTTCCTTTTCCTCCTTCTCCATCCATCTTCCACTCTCAACCTATCCCCCACCAAAAAATGATCTGATATTCCCCCACTCTCCCCATAAGAACATGTACATTGTACATCTAAAACAACCCCCCACCACTCCTCTCCCAGTTGCCACTATATAATACATTATAGACCCATCCACCACCCCTCCATCCATCCCATGTGTATCCATGCTTGACCTTCCCCCCAAACACCATGGTTGCCATCATCAACTCTCTAGACAAGTCTCCATCACCTCTCCACTACATTTTTTATTCCAGGATCTCCACACTTCCCAACCACTCTGTCTATTGGTTCATCTCCTACCCTAGCATTGAGATCTCCCAATACCACTACATTGACATTTCTCCCTAAACCCTCTATGCACTTATTTAAATTTATCCAAAAAGCCTCCCTTTCCCCTACACTCTTCTCACTACCAGGCCCATATGCACTTACAAAGAGCCACATCTCTCTTCCCAGTTTCTCCTTCATCCACATTAACCTTGAAGAAACCTCCTTCCACTCCTCCACATGCTTTCCTATCTCTTCATTTACTAGTATAGCCACCCCTTCTCTCTCTCATCCTCTCTTCACTCCTGACACCCTCCCAACTGCACTCCCAAAATCAACCTTGCCCCTTCCTTTTAACATAGTTTCACTCAATACCAACACATTCATCTTTCTTCTCACAAACATACTGCCTATCTCTTCCCTTTTACTCTCATCTGTATCACATCCATGCACATTAAATGACACAAACCTTAGGGTTCTGGTTAGAAAACTCCCAGACCCTCATATGCCTTAGCTTTTTTTAGGAATGTCCCTTTTGGGGCTACAGAGAATAGGATGCCTAGTCCTATCCCCATTCCATTTTTGTCACCTTTTACAACTCGAGTGGAAATATTCAGTGGCAGTATTCACTATCCCCTACCACAGGGTTCACCAAAAAAGGAAATGTATATCCAGAGAAGTGGTACAGGACATTATTAAGAGTGGGGGGACAGCATAATGGAGGGATAGTCAGAGTAAAATAAAGTAGCATCTTTTCTCTATGAATAGAGAATTTCTCTATCTCAGACAAAATGTGTGGCTCTGCTCCATAGGGGTGCCCCATGTAGACCCTAAAGTGTCAGCTGCATGCTACTGAGCAGATTTTAACCTCGCAATAACATGCAGCCAGTACCCCAGATGAGCAAGGCCACTTATATATATATACATATATGTAGTAATTATTACAACAAAATATCACTGACATTCATTGGTACCAGCTAATCATATTTGAATACATCTCAACACAGTCCTATCATTAGCCAGCTTGAAACTATCAGTACAGAGGAAAGAAAATGTAATTTTTGTTTTCCTGACACCATTATTTTCTTTTTATCATATCAATATTTTTCAGCCTTCAAAATAATGACAATTTATGAATTCGCCAGAGAGACTGGCACTACTGAAGATACCTCAAACTATTTATGAGGTATTCTGCATCAGGTGAGGTTTTGGATGAAACTTGTAATTGCTGGAGCCAGTTTATTAGGGAGATTATCCAAGCATGAATGTAGAATCAAAGTTGGATGGAGAACAGAAACCTGGTTACAAGGTTCAAAATTACCCTCTGGTTAAATTTAGTTAGGCTAACTTAATCTAACCAAACCTTGTCAAGTACATGCATATATATACATACATACATACATATACCAAGGCTTCTTCCCCCTTACAAGGGGGGTAGCCAAAAAGAAAAAGGCATAAAATCATTCCCACCCATTCCATCCCTGAATACACTCCACACCCCTCCACCCTCCCTCTTATCTGAGCACCTCCTGAATGATGGGTCATCCCTGCACCTTGTCCACTGCCCTGGGTCAGAAGCAGTGTCGCAAGACACAGCACATCCACAGCAAGGCCGCTTCATTAAATCGGCGACCCCCCTCTCCGTCCCCCCATTGCATAAAATGAGAGGACGGGGAGAAATCCCTTTGGGCTGCGTCAAATTTTGCTCACACATACTACCTCACACATACTACCTCACCCCCCACTTCATGCAATCACAACATCATCCATATACAACCATTCTCCATTCACCCCTGTCTTCTGTCCTCTCCCGTCCTTCCTCAACTGACATTCCCCTCTTCCCCAAAGCCCCCTTCACCCCATCCATCCACCTCATCCTAGGACGTCCCCTCATGTTCACTCCCTCCACATCTGCCTTCCACACCTCTTTTACTAGTCTTTCTTTACTCATTCTTTCCATGTGTCCAAACCATCCTAATATTCTTTCATCAACCCTATCTCCCAGCTCCTTTTCCACCCCTGTTCTCCTCCTCATTTCTCACTCTATCTAGCCTAGTAACCCCCATCGTACTTCTCAGACACCTCATCTCAAACACATTCAAACTCCTTCTCTCTTCTTCTCTTATGTTCCATGTTTCTGCCCCATACAGTGCTGTTGGCACAATCACTCCTTCATACAGTCTCCTCTTAGCATCCATTCCCAAATGTCTATTCCTCATTACACTCTTTAATCCACTAAGGCATTTACTCGCTTCTCTCAATCTACCTTTCCCTGCCACATTTGCACCCAAGTATCTAAAACTATCCACTTCCTCCAGTCGCTCTTCCTTAATGCTCACTTCCAGTCTACTGCCACTTTCACCCCTTGTACATCTCATCACCTTACTTTTACCCACATTTATCTTTAGCTTTCTTCTATCACATACTCTCCCAAACTCTGCCACCAACTTCCTCAATCCCTCCTCCGATCCTGCCACAAGCGCAGTGTCGTCCACAAACAACAGCTGGCTCACCTCCCACTTTTCTCCATTTTCTTTAACCATCTCCAATCCCTTGCCCACTACCCTTGCATTTACCTCTCGCACCACTCCATCCATGTATAAGTTGAACAGCCAGGGCGACATAACGCATCCTTGACGAAGTCCCACCTTTACCTCGAACCACTCACTCTTTCCATTTCTAATCCTGACACAAGCTCTACTACTCTCATAAAAACTCTTGACAACTCCCAGAAGCTTTCCTCCTATCCCGTATATCTGCATAACCTTCCACAGTGCCTTCCTGTCTACCCTATCATATGCCTTTTCCAGATCCATAAAAGCCCAAAAAACATCCTTCCCCTTTCCTTTAGCTTTCTCACATATCTGTCTTACCACAAAGATCTGATCTACACAACCTCTACCTGTCCTAAATCCACACTGTTCCTCACCAATTACTCCTTCTGTTCCTCTCCTAATCCTCTCAATCAAGATCCTCCCATAAGCCTTCCCAACTACACTTAACAAGCTAATCCCTCTGAAACTACTACATTCACACTTGTCCCCTTTTCCCTTGTAAAGAGGAACTATACAGGCACTCCTCCAGTCCTCCGGCACTCTACCCTCTCTCCAGCAAACATTAAATAACCTCACCAACCAGTCCACCATCACTGTACCTCCCTTTTTCAGACATTCCGCATGGCATCCATCCAGACCAGGTGCCTTACCTGCTTTCATCATCTTAACAACTGCCTTCACCTCATCCTTCCTTATTTCTCCTCACTCATCACTCATTTTCTTTGCATTTCCCACTGCAGCTATCTTTCCTTCCCTATCCTCCTTCACATTTAGCAACTCCCTAAAATATTCTGCCCATCTTCCCCTTACTGCCTTCTCTTCCATTATCATCTCTCCATCTGCACCTTTTACCTTTTCTTCTCTACTTGATTCACCTCCTCTTCCTCTCTTAATTTCTTTCCAAAACATCTTTTTATTACTTTCAAAATTTTCTGTCAAACTCTTACCCCATTTCACATCTGCTCTCCTCTTTGCAACCTTTACCTTTTGCTTTACTTCTCTTTTCTTTTCTTTGTACCTCTCATATATATATACTAAGGCCTTTTTCCACCATATAAGGGAGGTAGCCAAAGTCGAAAGGCATAATTCCACTCCCACCCATTTCGCCCCTAATTACCACCCCTCCCTTCTTCCCTCTCATCTTGGGTCCTCTTGGATGACTGGCCATCCCTGCATTTCACTCATCGTCCTGGATCAGAGGCAATGTAGCAACACACCACATCCACAGAAGTTCTGCATTCTCCCAGTCCATCAGGTGGACATGAGCCCAACAAGATTCTTAATAAATGTTTGGAAGCAGCCATCATACAAGGAACCAACACAATTGAACAAAATAGGGGCATGTTCAATATTTCACCCCCACCTAATTCCTTTAATACCCATTGCCAAAATTTTTTTAAACTATCCCTAGTTACCCTCCAAAATCCCCTTTTTTCCTCTTAAATTCATTATCCACCCTCAGTAGACAATTTCACCCTTCTTATTTTCTTCTTTCTGTTCCTCGGTTGTGAGCTAATGTCTTTCACCCAGCCAATTGTTCCATCTTATCCTTAACCTTTCCTATTCCTAGACATTTGGTCCACCTACTCCTTAACCTTTCCTAGTATTCAGTGACCCTCACCCCCATCCCCCTCCATACCTCTTTCCCTCCATTCCTGTTCCTCTATTTTAATCGCAGTTATGTGTATTATGACTATGTACTTGAAAAAGCTGTAACAAGCAAAATATCAAACTAAAGGCTCAATCCTAACATGGTGTTTATTTCAATAGACTTGTTGGCAACTGCAACTTTCATACAAATTTCTGTACAGCCATGTGGCTTTCTGGTTGACAGCAAAAATTGCCTTGGTCCAAAAAACAAAAATGACCCAAAAGAAATGTTGTAACCATTACTAACCATCACCCACCACGCACGTGATCCACATGCTTGCAACATAGCGAGACTCCCCTCTTGCTTACCTTGCATTTCCCAGAACATACATCTAACGCAGCACATTTCAAGACCAACAAGATATAGATACCCAATGTCACCAGACTAACCTATTAAAAGTCCTTTATTATAACTGCCCTATTATATTACCCATAAACTAACATATATATAATATACCTAACAACATCCACCAACTATAGGACTAACCCTCATATATAAAACTGACCCTAATGCATAGAATAGCGAGACTAACGCCTTTAGTTAAAACAACCCACTATATAACCTCTAACACCCATGTCACGAACGCCAAGAGCTGGGTAGGTGAAGAGCCTACCGGCTAGACGCCAGAGCTAGGTAGGTCAAGAACCTACTGGCTAAAGCTAGGCAGGCCGAGAGGCCATTTGTACCTTATATTTGTAACCAGATTGCCTTCATTGTTAATAAATAGAAGTAAACTCCTGTTTTGGAGTTTATCTCGCCCGCATTAAGTCCTCCTTATGTAACCACAACCTTTCACGGTTACACTAGCGGCAGCGGTGCTCCTACACCCTGAATAGAAGCACCGTCCTCCGCCACACAACCATTTATCGGTTACAATGTTACTGAGTGAAAAAAATGGTATAGTGCAAACCTACAAAACGTAACATTATGCCTACAGAGAATGACTGGTTATTTACTTACCTATCTATATACCATGGGCTTCTTCCCCTTTATAACCTGAGGTAGCCAAGTCAAAGGGATACACCCACTTGCACCTATTCCATTCCCATCCACCACCCTTATGTCTCTCTCATCTTAGCTCCTCATGAATAAAGGATCATCCCTGCCTCCTGCCTAGGTCAGATGCAATGCAGCAAGACACAGCATATCCACAGCAAGGCCACTTCCCTTAATTGGTGACCTCCCCCTCCATTTCATCATGTGGAAATTAGAGAAAAAAGGGAGAAATCCCTTTGGCCTATGTTAAAATATCATCCACACACAACCACTCCACACCCCCTCCCCCATCACTTTCTTGCTTGACAGACATAGAAAAGATGGAGAAAATCCCTTTGGCCTGCATCAGTGTATCATACACAACCATTTTCTACCTACCCCCTGCCCTCTCCCTTCCTTGCTCAACAATCTTTCCCCTCTTGCTCAAAGCCCCCTCACCTCATCCATCCATCTCATCCACAGTCATCCCCACAAGTTCACTTCATCCACCTCTGTCTTCTACACTTCTTTTGCTAATCTTTCTTCACTTATACTTTCCATGTATCCAAACCATCCCAATACATTTTCATCATCCCTATCTGCCAGCTCCTTTTCTATCCTCTCCTCTTCACTTCCTCATTTCTCACTCTATCTAACCTTGTAATCCCTATCATCTTTCTTAGACACTTCATCTCAACACATTAAAACTTCTCTTGTCTGCCCCTCTTAAATTCCAAATCTCTGCTCCATACATTGTTGTCAGCACAATCATCTCTATTTAATCTCTGCATCCATTCCCAGATGCCTGTTTCTCATGACACTTTCCAGTTCCTCAGGTCCTCAGGAGATCTACTTGCTTTTCTCTATCTACAATATAGAGAAGGCAGTGAGAGGAAGGTGGACAGAGTATTTTAGGGAGTTGCTAAATGTGAAGGAGGACTGGGAGGGAAAGGTAGTTGCAGTGGGAAGCACTAAGAAAATTAGAGTGATGAGTGAGGAAAATGGAGGAGAAATAGGGAAGGATGAAGTGAAAGCAGCCGTTAAGATGATGAGAGCAGGTAAGGCACCTGGGTTGGATGGATGCCATGCAGAATGTCTGAAGACAAGAGGTACAGTTATGGTGGACTGGCTGGTAAGGTTATTTAATGTTTGTTTAAGAGAGAGTAGAGTGACGGAGGATTGCTTGTATAGTTCCGCTTTACAAAGGAAAGGGGGACAAGTGTGAGTGTAGTAGTTACAGAGGGATCAGCTTGTTGAGTGTAGTTGGGAAGGCTTATGGAAGGGTCTTGATTGAGAGAATTAGGAGGGGAAGAGATGGAGTAATTGGTGAGGAACAGTGTGGTTTTAGGACAGGTAGGGGATGTGTAGATCAGATTTTTGTGGTAAGGCAGATATGTGAGAAAGCTATAGGAAAAGGTAAGGATGTTTTTTGGGCTTTTATGGATCTGGAAAAGGCTTACGACAGGGTAGACAGGAAGGCATTGTGGGAGGTACTGCAGATATATGGGATAGGAGGAAAGCTGTTAAGAGCAGTCAAGAGTTTTTATGAGAGTAGTAGAGCTTGCATTAGGATTAGAAATGGAGAGAGTGAATGGTTTGAGGTAAAGGTGGGACTTCGTTAGGGATGTGTTATGTCGCCCTGGCTGTTCAATCTTTACATGGATGGGGTAGTGCGAGAGGTGAATGCAAGGGTAGTGGGTCAGGGGTTGGAGATGATTAAAGAAAATGGAGAAAAGTGGGAGGTGAGCCAGCTGTTGTTTGCTGACAACACTGTGCTTGTAGCAGGATCAGAGGAGGGATTGAGGAAGTTTGTGACAGAGTTTGAGAAGGTGTGTGAAAGAAGGAAGCTGAAGATAAATGTGGGCAAAAGTAAGGTGATGAGATGTACAAGGGGAGAGAGACAGTAGGCTGGAAGTGAGCATTAAAGGTGAGAAGCTGGAGGAAGTGGATAGTTTTAGATACTTGGGTGCAAATGTGACAGGAAAGGGAGGAGTGGGGGGTGGAGGTAGAATGTAGATTGAGAGAAGCGAGTAAATGCCTTGGTGGATTAAAAAGTGTAATGAGAAATAGACATCTGGGAATGGATGCTAAGAGGAGGTTATATGAAGGAGTGATTGTGCCAACAGCAATGTACAGGGCATAAACATGGAACATGAGAGAGGAAGAGAGAAGGAGTTTGAATGTGTTTGAGATGAAATGTCTGAGAAGTATGATAGGGGTTACTAGGCTAGATAGAGTGAGGAATGAGGAGGTGAGGAGGAGAATGGGTGGAAAGGGAGCTGGGAGATAGGGTTGATGAAAGAGTATTAGGATGGTTTGGACACATGGAAAGAATGAGTAAAGAAAGATTAGTAAAAGAAGTGTGGAAGGCAGAGGTGGAAGGAGTGAATATGAGGGGGCATCCTAGGATGAGATGGATGGATGGGGTGAAAGGGGCTTTACAAAAGAGAGGAATGTCTGTGGAGGAAGGACAGGAGAGGACAGAAGATAGGGGTGAATGGAGAAGGGTTGTGTATAGATGAGGCTGTGATGCATGAGGGGGAGTGGGTGGAGGATGGGGAGTGAGGAAGTATGTATGAAAAAAAAAAAAAAATTGACACAGCCCGAAGGGATTTCTCCCCATCTTCTCCTTTTCTCCATGAGGGGACGGAGAGGGGGGGTCGCCGAATTTATGAAGCGGCCTTGCTGTGGATGTGCTGTGTCTTGCGACACTGCTTCTGACCTAGGGCATTGGACAGGATGCAGGGATGACCCGTCATCCAGGAGGTGCCAAGATAGGAGGGAGGGAGGAGGGTGGAGGGGAGTGGAATGTATGGGAAATGAAATGGGTGGGAGTGATATCTATGCCTTTTTCTTTTTGGCTACCCACCGTGTAAGGGGGAAAAAGCCTTTGGTATATGTATGTATGTATGTACAATATACCTCCACCCCCACTCCATTTCCTGCTATATGCAACACCAAATACTTAGAACTGTCCATTTCCTCCAGCCTTTCATCTTGTACACCTCATCACCTTACTTTTACCAACATTTACCTTCAACTGTCTCCTACTGTATACCTTCCCAAACTCTGTCACTAACTGCCTTAATCCCTCCTTTGAACCTACCACAAGTGCAGTACCATCTGCAAACAACTGGCTCACCTCGCACTTCTCTCCATTACCTGCTCATAACCTTTGCATTTACTGCCCATACCACCCCATGCATGTTCACATTGAACAGCCATGGCAATATTACAGCCCTGATGCAGCCCCACCTTTACCTCAAACCATATGCTCTCTTCACTTCCAATTCCAACACAAGCTCTACTACTTTCGTAAAAACTCTTGACTGCCCTTAACAGCTTTCCGCCAATCCCATAGTATCTGCAATACCTTCCATAGTACCTTTCTGTCTACCCTTTCATAAACCTTTTCCACATCCACAAAGGCTTCAAAAGCATTCTTACCTTTTGCCAAAGCCTTCTCACAAGTGCCTTGCCACAAAAATCTGAGCCATGCATCCTCTACCTCTCCTAAACCCACACTGCTCCTCACCAATTACTCCCTGTTCCTTCTAATCTTCTCAATTAAAACCCTCCCACAAGCCTTCCCAAGTACACTCAACAAACTGATCCCTCTAAAACTACTACAGTCACATACAGTCTATATACCAAGAGCTTCTTCCCCCCTTGTAAGGGAGGTAGCCAAGTCAAAATCATGTACTCATTCCCACCCATTCCACTGCCATCCAACACCCTTGTTTCTCTCTCAGCTTAGCTCCTCTTGCCCACTGGCTGGGTCAGAAGCAATGCAGCAAGACACAGTACATTCACAGCAAGGCCACTTCACTTAATTGGTGACCTCCCTCTCCATCCCCTCGTGTGGAAATAAAGATGGGGAGAAATCCCTTCAGGCTTCCCTTATATGAAGGGGTAATTTTGCCAACAACACTGTATGGAGTGGAGACTTGAAATTTCAGAGGCAGAAAGGAGAAGTTTAAATGTGTTTGAGATGAAGTGTCTGAGAAGTACGATAGGGGTTACAAAATTGGATAGATTGAAAAGTGAGGTGAGGAGGAGAACAGGGGTGGAAAAGGAGATGGCAGATAGGGCTGATGAAAGAGTATAGGAATAGTTTAGACACATGGAAAGAATGAGTAAAGAAAGAGTAGTAAAAAGTGTGGAAGGCAGAAGTGGATGGAATGAACTTGAGGGGATGGCTGAGGGTGAGATGGATGGATGGATGGGGTGAAAGGGGCTTTGAGCACAAGGGGAATGACTATTGAGTGAGGAAGACAAAAGGCAGGGGATAGGGGTGAGTGTATGGATGATACTTTGATGCAGCCCAAAGTGATATTATATATAGTAATTAATTACACCTTTGAGGCTATTTCCCTTGTAAGGTGGGGAAAAAGCCGTCTGTATATGTGTGTTATTAATTACACATTATATATAGTTTACAAATAGATGATAATAATAATAGTACTCAAATGACATTACAATTAGTCCTTTTCACTAATACAAAATTTTGTATACCAGCATGATAGTGAAAAAGACTATCATTACCAGTACTGCAAAAAATAATTATTCAAAAAAATAATTATTATGAGAAAATACTGGTGACATTTGTTGGTATCAACTGAATTTATTACTGTAATCATGTAAAGTATTTCTACCACAACTGAAGTGCTTTTGTAATGCTTTGTAATGTGCTGCTAATTTGCTTAG
The DNA here is from genome assembly GCF_046742065.1 of Oratosquilla oratoria. Lineage (NCBI taxonomy): Eukaryota > Metazoa > Arthropoda > Malacostraca > Stomatopoda > Squillidae > Oratosquilla > Oratosquilla oratoria. The sequence goes on from NC_134802.1 coordinate 22,692,684, forward strand.
AAGATTACATGCATATACCAAGGCCTTTTCCCCCTTACAAGGGAGGTAGCCAAAAAGGAAAAGGCATAAAATCATTCCCACCCATTCCATCCCTGAATACACTCCACACCCCTCCACCCTTCCTCTTATCTTAGCACCTCCTGGATGACTGGTCATCCCTGCACCTTGTCCACTGCCCTGTCCATACACAAAAATAAATAAATATGCCCTGCTGAAATGTTGTGCATCTTACATGCCATAAAATACAGCAATAACAGTATACCAGGTTAAGAAAACCATAAACTGTGTCAAGATCAATATTTTAATACTAATAGTGACCTTCAATCAACCACAACTTCCAACACCTAACTGTAAGTTACTCAAGATATGAAGCTAGAGAAATAATATCCACACCTATACTGTTGTTTTAACTGCCAACACATTGGGCACACTAGACAACAATGTCTCATCACTTAGGTATACATGTTCATTGGTCAACACCGGCACATGGTAATCTATACACAAACCCAGCCAAATGTATAAGTGCAACCAAGATCACCCTGCATCATCATACTGCAGAGTACATACATTTGAAAAAGAATTCCTCTGTCTCAGAATTGGAACACATCAGTTTCAGAGAAACCCAATGATGAATATGATCGAGGAAGAATAGGCCTTTAGTTGCATATGGATTGCAAACATTCCAGGTCCACCCATTGTAGGTTTTGCTTGGTGTATATTCTGAATCTTGGAGGTAAAACAAATTGTTAGTATATTTGTGCACTGAAAAGGATACTGGGTGGTTTTGACTGTAGTTTGCTCATCTAGCTGGGTTAAAGGAGAGGTTGTTGCTTGGCATGTTCAAAGCACCAACAGTTGACACTAGTAGAGGTGTGGGTAGAATCTTGTTACATATCTTCTAAGCATCTTATATGTACATCTTGCATGAGTTGGGAGTTGGAGTCTATCAAAAGTGAGATCAGCATGGGGGTAGGGATCTACATTTTCTTAATTTGTTATGCTCTATTACTTTTTCATGTGAAAGTTTTTCTAAAAATAGTTTCTGTGTACTCTCACAATTGTAGAATGATGACTACCACTACACTGTTAAATGTGGCATGTGGTTTTGTTTGGAATGAGGCATCATCAAGGATTGAGAAAGATAGGATGGTCATATTGGGTCCTTAATTCCTGTTCCATTTTCAGGGATCCATTTCCTTATAACCATATATATTTTGTGGGCTTTTCTGCACACTGGTATTCCTACCTACTTCAAAGGGGCACTTTGCTGCAAGAGGTGGTCCACTGTTGGTATTTAGGACCAAGAATCTTTGTTATTCAAGTGAGGATCACTTCAACTAAATGTGGATCAAGATGGTAGCTGGTAGAGTGGGATATATTTAGAAATGCAATTTTGTTAGAAGTGATGGTCAGTGGCTCTGGTTCTTATGTAATCCATCTTTGTTGCCAGCAACAATTATTTCCCTCTGTGAGGGTGGGCAATTGCCTGTGGCTTTGTATATGAAAGGGTTTTTCCCTCCTTGTTTTGTTGCCACAGTAAAGGTGACCTTATTTGGAGCAGCTCCCCAGCCTAAAGATGAAAGGTATTATCCCACAGTTTGGGTGAAACCTCTTCACTGTGGCTTTGTATATGAAAGGGTTTTTCCCTCCTTGTTTTGTTGCCACAGTAAAGGTGACCTTATTTGGAGCAGCTCCCCAGCCTAAAGATGAAAGGGGGTTATTCCAAAAGACACCTTTTCTTGCTTCCTCCCCATGTGGGGTGAGCAGTGGATCCTAAAAAATGCTGCAGTCATGCAAACTGCTGCCGACTATAATGCCTCCCCCCCACACACCACCACCACCATTCCTAGGACAAGGTAACACTGGGCCTCCAACACCTGCTCTGGATTATCACCATCTACTGCCCCCACTATATTGTGTTAATGCCAGAGGACTGAGTTGTCAGTTGGTCAGTGTGCTTCCACAGGTCTCTTACAGGAGACCTATGGCTACAAGGTAACTAAAAGCCACCACTGGATTGGACCTTAAGTAATTCATGGAACACGAGATGCTGTTGGTGGTGGTTAAGACTAGAGTAGGACAGTGTAGGATGAGATGTGCATTGTCTTATGTGTGACAATTGAATATGGGGCAATATGTTTCTGTGACTAGGCCTTCTCTGTTTTGGTATTATTTTCAAGTTCGATGGTAGCCTGAACACAGTTGTGCAAGTGTAGTTCTTGTTTGATGGAAGAAATTTCTCTGTAGGGCTGATGTCTGGAAGAACCTGATGGTATATGGAATTTGGGGATGTCATGGAGTGCTTGTTTTGCAACCTTAGGAGGTGGATAGCTTAAGGTATTTGGGATTGCATGTGGCAGGAAAGGGAGGAGTGGTGGTAGAAGTAAATTGTAGACAAAGAAGTAAATGCCATGGGGTATTAAAGTGTCACGAGAAGTAGGCATTTGGGAATGGATGCAAAGAGGAGACTATATGAATGGGTGCTTGTACCAATGGCACTGTATGGAGCACAGACATGGAATGTAAGAGGCAGGGAGGAAAAGTTTGTGTTCGAGACGAAATGTCCGAGAAGTATGGTAGGAGTTACAAGGCTGGATAGTGTGAGAAACAATGTGAGGAGGAGAGCTAGGATGGAAAAGGGGATGGCAGATAGGGCTGATGAAAGTTTAAGGATGGTTTGGACACATGGAAAGAATGAGTAAAGAAAATTAGTAGAAGAGGTGTGGAAACCAGAAGTGGATGGAGTGAACTTGAGGGATGACCAAGGATGAAATGGATGGATGGGGTGAAAGGGGCATTCAGCAAGGTTGGGAATGGCTGTGTGAATATTTTGATACAGCCCAAAGGGATTTCTCCCTATCTTCTCTTTTTCTGCACAAGGGGACAGAGAAAGGGGCCACTGATTAAGTGAAGTGGCCTTGCTGTGGATGTGCTGTCTTGTCTCTGACCCAGGACAGTGGGCAGGATACAAAGATGACCCATCATCCATAAGGAGCTAAAATGAAAGGGAAGAAAGGGTGGTGGATGGGAGTGGCTACCTCCCTTGTAAAGGGGAAAAAATCCCTTGGTATCTAGGTAGTATGTATGTGTTGCATTGTGCAGGGGTGGTTGTACAGTGTGTTTGTGTGTGAGAGATGGGAGGGGAGGATTTTGATTTGTGTGTAGATGTCCTACTGGAATGGTTTTAATGCATCTCATTATTCTTAATGCTTTGTTTTGTGTAATTTGTAGGATGTTTAATTCAGTGTAGTTCTTATGAACTGATTGACTGGGAAGAACATAGTTACAGTTTGACAGTTGAAAATTTTGACAGCTACAATGTCAATTTCAGTCACTGACTCACACTGAGCATCAACTTCCTTGATTGGAGTTGAATCCAGGGGACACCACAAGACAGTGGTGAGGCAGCAGACCGTCTTTCTCAAAGAAGTCCTCACCACCTCTCACACCCTCTCCCCTAAATTAAATATATATTTACACAGCAGGGTTATAGAACATTTGCATACCTAAAAAGGTCTATAATAAAAGAAAGTAATCTTGTAGATATTTAATGGTTTTGTACAAAGAGGCATTTTGCTAGAGATGATGCAGAACACGACAGAACACTGACGATGCCAACCCTGGGGTGAGATGCCGTCATTTGAGCAGTTGACACATTCCTAGTCTTTAGGGTACAATAAATGGCACTTTAAAAAAATATCTAAGCATATCAAGTAATAATGCTCCATCTGTTCACAGAGTATGAAACTTGCAACTGAATTTAATAATGAGAATTCTCTAATAACCCCAAGTGGCCTCCTTTATTTTCACATTTGACATTAAATAATCGTATAAAAAGGACATAAAAACAGTGAAGCATCCATGGCAGAACCAGAGATTTAGGTAAGAGACTAGTGACATTACAAGGAATGCCTCCACGCCCCAGGCTCCTTGTTCTATCTTCGTATCTTCGTGCAAACCACTGTCCTCAGAAGGCGGGCTGGCACCACCCTCGGCACCAGCAAAGGGTAGGACAAGTGACCAGACCTGGACGCAGGTGTTCCTAAAGGGCTTGTGCGGGCCCTAGCTTGGGTAGAATGCTAGAATGCACACTTTATACCTTGGCTATAATTGTGGGCGCACACATTGCATCATTGCACACTATGTCTTGGCTCAATTCCTTTTCAGTACACACACATTAACGAAGCCAAGTGTCTCTTTCTTTGCCATTTTCACATTTCCAGAGTGGTACAAGCGGAGCCATGCAGAGCCTGGGCCCTTTAGTTTGACCGTGTCTATCACAATGGCACTGAGCCACACTAAACACACACCGACACAAACATACACTGAAAAAGTCAGTCAAGACCTCAAACAATAGGCCTGACATGCGCACTGAGCTGCATCTAAATAAAATCACCTACTGTTTCAGCAACTGCTAAGAATTTATAAGGAAAAAGAAGCATAACCATATGCTTTTACACTACCAACATGTCTTATGGTAATGGATGAAGGATCAAAATCAAGTTTCAAATCAGTTTTGATTATCAAAAGACATGCTGCATTCGTGTTCCCTTCAACGAGCTCTAAGGCATCAGGAGGCCTTACACTGGAGTGGCAGCAGGAATGTTGCATTCCTGGCAGGCCATCTTACACACCTCCAGGCCTGAGACAGCAAATGGTGATTGTTGGCAGCACTGGCTATGTACAGCAGATGGTGCGTGCACTTGCTGTAACCACAGCTGCTTTAGTGTTGTAGGACATCGAGAACTATGAGACTATCACCTGCGGTCTTGGTACAGTAGATACTGCTTAATGGTTGTAGGGAGGTTTAGTTCATCCAGACGATTTAGTCGCTGCTTGCCTATTGATTGACGTATTACACGCCGGCACAAATCCATCAAAGGTAAGGGCTCCGCTGTGGAAAGAAACAGTTGATGTTATATATATTCCTGCCATTGAACCTAAAAATTATGTATATAGAGGTATTCACCAACAAACACGAAACATTTATTTGTAAAAAGCTAGTCTCAACTGCCAAATCACCAAACACCTACATGCAGTTAGTAACAGTGGTGGCAACTGTTCATGAGCTGTTATCTAAAAAATGGAAGCAATCACTAACCAGTTGCCAGTGAATGCTAGATTATTTGCCTTTTTAGCAGATAAAAGCCTCTGCCATGAATGCATTTCTTAAAAAAATGCAGTAGTTATTAATAAATATATAGTGTCTACAATCTGGTTAAGTCCTGTCTTTTGCACAAAGTTATGGAGAGATTGTTATGGAGTATTGGTATAATATTATTGTTGTTTGAGGGGAGGGCGGATGACAGAACAGGTGGTCATTATAAACATTGGAAATTCTAGTAGTATGGGGAGTATTGTGAGAGGAGCTTTGCAATAGTAGGTGTGAGGGTTGTCTTCTGTCATGAGGTGGCCATGTGTGAGGCATACTAGTACTATTTCAACACCTCAGTTATACTGATGCAAGGGCAGTCATGGCCTGTGTTGGAGAAATGTGATGCACAGAACAGGGTGGGAAGAGAGCTGCTGGACAAGGTAGAGGTGGTCTAGACATATGGAAAGAATGAGCAATGACTAGCAAAAAGCATCTAGAAAGCATCAGTGGAAGGTGAGAACTTGCAAGGAAGACCAAGAATGTGGTGGGTGGATGGGATGAAGAGATCCTTGGATACATAAAGAATGTCTGTTGAGCAGAGAAGATGGACTTCAAAGGGTGGGAGTAAACAGACAGAAGGATGAAACAACCCAATAGGATGTTCGCACTGCTCCATAAAGTATTTTGAGTGGTTGAGGAGCAGGGGACACCACATGAAGTGGTAGAGGTAGTCCAATTGACTTGTATTAGTAGGATAGATCCAGCATTCACCAACTTAGTAATAGGAGTGGCACAGTTGCCAGCTGTCAATTCTCTTAGTTTGAAAAGTGGAGGAAATAATGCTGAAGTTGATAGATAATATCTAATGAATGAATTTTCTCCACCTCCAGATGGATGAGAGTTAATAGGTTTTGAAGAAGTGTCAGGAAGAAGATCCTTGCAGGACCACCACTTGCAAGTACATCATCAGTTGAGGGTGGGGAGAGGAGAGGGAGAAAGAGAATGGGTAATACAAAGTTATAGACCCAAGACATGCTGTCAAATAATCACCTAGAGAAATTTGCACTACAAAAGTTCAAGCGTTTTCCTTATAATCTAGGCCACCAAAATCTGGTGGTAATAGGGGTTTAGCCCAAGACATGCTGTCAAAATCACCTGGAGAAATTTGTTACAATAAAATTCAAAAACATTTTACTTACGATCTAGGCCACCAAAATATCTGATGGTTATTTCACAGTGTCCCCAGACAGCTGAAACGATGGGGTATAGCTTCTTGCCCTTTAGCCCTCGGAAGGCCACACCCAGGTATTGCCCCTCCACTACAAATGCTAGGGTGCCTTCATCCATGTCCAGCACCACTGTAAATCAATATTGTCATTAATAATGTCATTTAGAATACTAAATAATGCACAATTCAACAATTCCAAGCCTGGATACTTGTGAAAAATATATAGAGCTCCTGTTACTATGAGCATTCAACTTCCTTTTATGTGAATAAAAACAGGAAAAGCTAATAATCTTACCTAAAAATTTGTCTGGAACGACAAATGTCTCATCGTTGTTTAATAGAGATGGATACGTAATGCCTGAGTTGCCCTGTTTTATATTGTGGTAGAGCTTGTTTCGACCTAAATCCCAGCCCCACGACTGGTCATTGCTGCCTACCAAACTCTGTAAGAAATATTGTAAAAATGTAGTGTCTTGACACAAATGTGTGAATGTAAATCTAAGTTTTCTATTCAAACACCTACAATAACCTGCTCCCAATATCCTGCAATACATCTGTCCATACAAGAACACAAACACTTCAGAATGGACTGCCAAATTCTGTATTTCACCAAACCACTTCCATTACATGCAAAAATTGTATTGGCATGCCTATGTTCAGATCATCACCCTATATTACAACCTTATCTACACAGAATTGGCCTGTCAACAGACATCAATTACTTTAGATGTAACCAGAGCAAACAGAGCAACTTGTGTTATTCCAGTACCCACACTTTCCAGAGAGCAGCACAAAATCTATTCAACAAGTGACTCATGGGCTGAATTGCTTGCCATGGCCCATTTCCTAGAGCTGCAGGTCTTCTAAAGAACCAGGGCAACACTATGATTGATGTACAAGATACATATATTGTACAGAAAATGAGAAAATCATGTATTACCTGATAGCCTACTGAATGGAGCGGTGCCTCCTCTGTTGCCACCCCAACAACAGCATGCGTGCCTCTTTGCCGTGTAGACCAGTTGATTTCCCAAACGTGAAAACCACGAGTGTAGCCAACCCGCCCACGTATACAATCTGTACTCTGTGCAACAGGGTGACGATGGAATGTCATCTTGTCTTCCTCCTTCACGAAGATGTTTAAGGAGCGATCATCGGCATTCCAGGCATGCTTGAGACAAACCTCTCGTGGCACTGGAGGCATGTCCAGCAACAGGTCCAATCTCTTGGGCCGTGTGTAATCTGGGGACATAGCTAACTCTCTCGTCAGCCGTGGCTGCAGGGATCCCTCACCCCGCCCCACGGACTTCATTCCTCCTGAAAGAAAAAGAAAACTACTAAGTTTTGCTATCTTTTTTGTTAACATAACATTGAAAAATTCCAAGATATATATATATTAAAAAAAAGTTACATATGTCAATATATTATTGGTTTGCTTATTTATTTGTCTTGTCATGTTTAATGTTTTATACTTTTCTACATTTGACTGCATTAATGGACCATGTAAAATGTCTCCCATTGCCATGATTTGCCAACAATTCTTTAAACACATCATAACCATGAAAACAGTAAGTCAATACACACATATTCACAAAACCTGAAACACGCACACATTAGTTTCCTTTGACTGAATAAATCTGCCAGGTACCAGAATGCAGAACAGCTGTGAAAGGACTCATCGAGGCAGATTTGACCCTTTTGGTCATCAGTCTCAGATGTGGGAAAAGTAAAGTGGTTTATGATATAAAGAAAGGGAATTGGGAGAAAATATGAAGGCAGAAGAAGAAAGAGAAAAACGAGAGAAAGAGAGAGACGGGGTAGGAAGAGTTGAACTGAATGAAGATGGAAGGAGGGTTAATTGAGGGTTGGGGGGGTTGACAAAAAGTGAAACATATTTGTTGCTAACAAATGACAAAGGTTTCAAGGTAAGGGGAGAGGGAGAAATGGTGGCGAGTGGAATAAATGGAGGTGGATTAAGAGAAAGGTGAAGCACAAGAAAAACAAGATAAAAAGATGAGAAGATGCTGATGTGAGTAAAGGTCAAGTATAAAAGGTCATGGGAAAGGAAGCAAGATAGGACAGCTGAACAAGGACTGAGGTAGCTGCAGCAGAAGGGAAAAGACAAGCTAAAAGGTTGTTGGAATTGACAAGGAAAATGTAAATGGTAAATACTAAAACAAATGTAGAACTAGCAAGTGGTCAAATGCAACATTAATGGAAAAAGTATTTTACAATGAACAAAGACTGATAAAAATTGGATGGTTTCAGTTGGACCTCGGGGTAATGAATCACTAAACAAGGTATAAATGAAATGATATTGAAAGAGAAAAGTGAGAATTATGAAGCAAATAAGGAAATCAGTGAATCAAGTAAATGCATACAAACATTATTGTACTCCACAGTATGCAAATTCGGGTGCTGAATATTATATATGTATATATATATATATGCGAATAAATTACAAAAACACGTGATTTACAAAATGTGTAATAAAACCACTTGGAAAATAAAATGAAAGGTGACCAAAAGTTTTTGTCTTGAATAAACGAAAACGTTCGGTCACCTTTCATTTTATTTTCCAAGTGGTTTTATTACACACACATATATATATAAAGTGGGATACAGGGATGACCCATCATCCATGAGAAGGTAAGATGAGAGGGGTGAAAGGGTGGCTGATGGGAGTGGAATGGGTGGGAATAGGTACATGCTTTTGACTTGGCTACCTCCTTTATAAGGGGGGAAATAAACCTGGCATACATATATATACATACATACATACACACACACACACATTAAGTAATAACAAAGGCAAACAGTATTCAAATTCTCTTAGGAGTAAATGGTGCACATTGGACTACCATGTTCCCAAAGTGGATATCATTTGAACCTTTCAGTATAATGGTACACAGTACAGATTATTCCAGCTAAAACACACATTTTATTCACCCACAGGGGCAGATGAAGTCAACTCTACCACTCAAGTGAATGAAATAATCCAGGATAACACAATCTGAAAAGTGCATCACTTTATTGAAGAGAAAAGGCCTGGAGTTTGTGTTTGCTCTTCACCTGTCAGGAAGCTGGACATTTGTGTAGTATATATATATATATATATATATATATATATATATATATATATATATATATAATATATATATACATATATATATATATATAGCCTTTTCCTAATACAGTGCTCTATGTTGGCTTGGGTTAAATGGTATAGCAATACTTGTACAGAGATAGTTAAGGTTATGGTGTTTCCCATCTTCCTGTCACTGTATTTAGATGCTGGTTACACTATGTTAGCTCAGGTTTGGTTTATTTTAGTTTCAGTTGAATATTCAAAGTCCAGCTGTTGCTATGGCTAACTGGTCATTTTGTCTGTTGTGAATAGGTTGATAACACCTGGTTATAGTTTGCCTGATTGTGCTTCTAAACAGGATACTAATCCAACTGTACAACTATCTAGGCCTGTGGAAAACTTGTGGAACACCAATGAAGGATATGCAGTTCAGTAAAGATAAATGCATTCTTAGTCTCTCCTGTAGAATTGATAGTGTTTAAAAATCTAAACACAACACCAAATTCTCATCATAAAGGTTTTGACAGCATCCCAAACAACCAAAGCAAGCTATCACACTGAAGAGGTTACAACAATAACCCCTCCATCTATGGACCATTCTTAAATTAAACTGACACTCGCCCTGCCAAAAACTTAAATTGCTCCCACACTATAAGACATGTATGGTTGTAGAGGAACATACATCTTTTCTCCTACGTATTTAGTAAACACTGTTCCCAAGATGTCTACACTGAAACTGGGATACACAGCCAATCAAGGGGGGCGTGGGTGGGTAGAGGGACAAAGAAGGTGCGGGTAGCGGGGACAGGGGTGGGGGCCAACCGAGGTGAAGAGGGCATGGGGATGAACAAATGTGCAGATATGGATGAAGGTCAACTGAGAAGTGGGGACCAGTCAAGTTAGTTACAGGAAAGATTAAGTAAGGAGTGAGGTACTGAATAAGGTCAAGTGCTGTCCAGTAAGGATGGAGAAGGGTGATGATGAGGGGAGAGGGGGGGGAGGAGGAGGAGGAGAAGGAGGTTGAAGAAATGTTGGAAAAGAGATGGAGATGGGGATTTGTCATGTGAAGCAAGAACCTGGTATTCCATTAGCCTAAAACCTTCAACTGACGCTGTGAGACTAGTCTGGTGGGATCAGTCGAGCTACAAAGAGATAACCTAAGCCAGGCACAAGGAGCACAGGTGGTGGGTGTCCCCGAGTTGCGTGGTGATGGTCGGTATGGGGGCGGGATTGATAGGGGGTAAAGTTTATGGGGGCGGGATTGATAGGGGGTAAAGTTTATGGTGGTGGGAGGAGGGGGGAGGAATCGAGATAGTAGAAAGCCAAAACAATACATTAAGGATTCATATTGATACCGAAATTGTGTGTGTGTGTGTGTGTGACTACATCCATTAATCCTTGAGAGACAAACTTTGTAAACTTAAGGACTTTGTTCTTGGAGACGCCATGCGATTTTATTCAGCTGGGGGGGGGGGGTAGATGAATCCCTGGGAGTATGAAGGGTTAATGTATAGCAGACCCGAAGAACGGGGAGAGGGTTGGGTGGGTGGGTGGTGGGAAAGTGAAATCCAGGTGCATGGTGGGGTGAGGGGTGTGGAGGGGGAGTTGAGACGAGGTTACGGGAAGGGGTGAGGAGGGGGAGGGGGTCGTGTTACAGAGAGGAGGTCGAATTACGAAAAGGTAGAAACGCGGAAGGAAGGAAGGAAGGAAGGTGGGTGAGGGAGGGCGAGAAACCCAAGCCCGGAAGATATTCCTATATTCACTAGCGTTTCGTCGATATGCAACTCTGCAAATGTTACTTGGTGATTTGGGAAGCCACGTGCGGCAGGAATATCCAAGGCCGGAGGATGATAGGTCAAGAACAAGTAGGCCTAAGGGTCGAGGGAGGGAGCGACGCACAGTGGGCATCTGGACGAAAACGGGTGGTCGGCAGAGGGATGAAAGGTTACCAACAGACTGGCTTGCAGGTAGTAGATTTTTTGTGTATTCTATTTTTATCTATCTCATTCTATTATTGTTTATCTATTTATTATTCATTATCTTCATTATTATTATGTGACGCATTCAGAAGATTCCACAATGAACAAGACGCGGGTTTAACTATTTCCTTACTGGCTTGCCCCTTTGCGTTTTTTTTTTTTTCTTTTTTCTTCTTCTTCAATATCCTGTCTCGTCGTTGGACCAAAAGGTCTCATATCAGCGAATGGTGTCCAGCGTAAATACAATATATATATATATATATATATATATATATATATATATATATATATATATATATATATATATTATATATATATATATATATATATATACATACATATATATATATACATGTATATATTATACATATATATATAATATATACATACATACACATGATAAACGAGAATAAAATAAAATAAGAATAACAAATCAACTGAGCGAACTAAAATAATACATTAGTACAATGAAACAACTAGGGTAGATGTTAGCCACCCCTCCCGTCCCACCTCCTCCCCTCTCCTATCGGCTCACGGAATGGAAGAACTTAATAGCACAGTTATCCTCAAACACACATTGGTTATCTTATCGAGAGCCGAGTGTGATCTATTCGACCGAATGCGCACGTTTTCCAACTCAGAACGACAAAAGAACGTCACTAACACGCGTCCTCTCCTTATCACCTTCCCCCCACCACCACCCCATCCCACCCCAGACACACACCTCACCCTCCCCACTCAGGTACCGGGTGGCCCTTCCCCCCCTCCCCCCTTCCCTTGGGCTGTCTGCCATCACGCTATTCTATTCACGTCCAAAACAGCCTCCTTGGCATCACTGCCAGTCTTGTGTAGATGAAGCTCTGAAGCTGCACAATTTGCAGGACAATCGAGGAGCCTAAGGGTAACTAGGTCCTTATTCTGGCTGCCGTCAGGTTATTTTTACAAAGGATTACAAAGAGCATGCCAACAGAAGACCTTTTGGCCCATAACTAGGTTGGATGCGAAAAAAAGATCAATAATAAACAGGCAAATAATAATAATAATAATAATACAGACAGATAATCCAAATAATAATCAAACAAAACAAAGGGCAGGCTTTACAACATCTTGCTTAGGTGTTTATCTAAATGAATCTTAAAACTTCGAACTGTACTACACTGCCTCTGCAGGAAATTTATTCCATTCATTAACTAACTACACGGTTGGCGAGGTTGTTTCTGCTCACTCCCAAATTAAATCTACTTCCTGACAGTTTGAGACCACTGTTTCTTGTCTGACTCGCATTCAGTGTGAAAATTTCGTTACATTTGATGTTGTCAATTCTCTTTAGAATCTTAAAGATATGCATCAAGTCACCCGAGTCAACGCTTTTTTTTTTTTTAGGGAAAATTTACTCACATATTCCGACTCCCCAGCACCGAGGAAGAACTTCGACAGAAGAGTCCCCGAACGGGCGAGAACGCGGCATATGACACATCACGTACGTATACGTACGCACGTCACCCTCTCCCGTTCCTAGAAGCCAGAGTTCGATTTTCCGAAGGCAGATGACGTCACAAACACTCGAGATAATGACACCAACGTTCGTAGAGTCACAGATTACAACTACGAGGTACTCCCTCCCACCAAGGCATCACAAACGCTAACTTCAGTTCCAGATGAGGGTGTCACAGATGAATAAAATAGCCTGGCGGCAGCCAGGGTATAGGGAAAAATACCACCTGGTACGGAGGGTGTTGGGGAGGGATTAATCTAATCATGCTAACCACCCACCTCACCGGTTTTGCTTTGGAGGTAAATAAATCCATCTGGCGGCAGCCAGAACAAAGTAAAACAATCCAGTGCGAAGGTGGTCACCACCTCCGAACCTAATACATACAACCTCTGCTGAACAACATGGCTAAGACCTAGCCAGAACAAAAGCCACGAAGGTTGCCACTGTCGCCAGCGTGTCCGCCAGAGGCGAGGATCACGTCCCACGGGCGCGCAAAGGTTGCCCGGCGCCTTCGGGCTCCGACGCTTAACAAGGACAGGACGTGACGCTAAGTGTTGTCTTTCTTCCCGAGAGAAATCACGTGATGGCGACGTCACGGTGAGCGCCCCAAGGCATGACGTCACCAATGACGTCACTGGGTGACCTTTGGACATTTGAGAAAGGTTTCCCTAACCTAACACGACCCTATATATATACACACACACACACACACCTGACCCCTTCCGTACCGGGTGGCCCTTTTCGCTTTACTTCAGCTGCCGCCTGGCTATTTTATTCATCTCCGAAGCAACATCACCCCCACCCCCACTTGACGCCTTTGGTAGAGAAAGGGCGTCGGCCACGGGGGGGGGGGGTATTTGGAGGGAGGAGGGGACAGGACGTTTGGGGACCCGACGAAGACGTGGGTGAAGTGGACCACTTTAAGGTACCAACGCGTCAGGTCGTGGGAAGTGTGTGGGTGAATAGCTGGGGCGAAGGAGGGAAGGAGGCAAAGAGAGAAAGAGAAGTGGGGGGGGGGGGAGAAAAAGAAGAAATCGACCGAGCGAGAGAGACAGAGATAAGGGGAGGGCAAGAAAAGGGAAGGACAGCTAGTCTAGGGGGAGGAGGGAGACGGGAAAGGGGGGGGGGGCAGAGGGCAAGACGCCAAGCGAGGAGGGCAAGGCAGCATCTGTAACCCTTCTGCCCCAGGGTCGTCCCTCAACTGAATAAAATAGTTGAGCGACTGCCAGGGCGACTATAATAATTTATAGCCCCCAGGGCTGAAAACTACTAACCCTGGCAGCTTTACTACCACCTGGCGTCCTCTCGGAGGCCAAACCCCCCAGGTAACCAGTCACTCGGCGTTAGCCTGCATCAAATAAATAAACGAAACGCAAATCCACGGTAATGGCGTTGGAGAAGGTTAAGGTGTGTATGTGGGGGGGGGGGATATAAACAGATATGGGTCAAGTTAACATCGCCAATGATGCAGAGGAGGTTTGTTGTTGTTTTGCGGCCTGGAGATTCTGTTCATGTGAGGGACCACACCTACCTCCCCCCCCACCCCACCCGGGGAGTTGAACAGGGTCTCATTCTTAAATATCCACTCCCCCTTTCAAAATTTTTGTTCTGGCTGACATTAGGAGATTTCATTCAACCTAAACGTGTCCCTGGGCCCTGAAGAGGACGAAGAAGAGAGGGAAATACCAATCCACTGAGGCCCAGTGACTCCCACCAAAGACTTTGTTCTAGCTAGGTATTCTCCTGGGAGAAGGAAGAGGGAGATGGAGAGGTGATGAAGGGTTAAAATGAACAAAATCACTGAACACATGTCATTACCCCCCCTCCCCCCGAGTCAAAGTTCTTGCGTTCGATCTCGCAACGAAGAACCCTGTGGTCCACACACACAACCACCACCACCACTCTGAATAAAGCACAATGGGTTGGGGGATGTGTGCTCCGCTGTCAGCTCCCTCTACAGGGTCTGTAAAAAATGTGAAGCCCCAACGAAAGAACGAAATAATAAAGAACTGGCACAAAAAGGATGGATGGGAGGAGGGGGACAAAAGATAAAGAGAAAGTAGAAGAGCAGCAGGGCGAACTGGAAGGGGAGAACGAGGGGAGAAGTGGAGCAGGAGAATTGGGGAGAGGGGAAATGAAGGATGAAGAGGGGAAAGGATGGGCGAGAATGGAATCATGTGAACGGAAGAATGGATGTTGGGAGAGAAATAGCGAAGGGCTGGCGAGGGGGAGATGAAAGCAGAGGGGATAAAAGAGGGGACAAGACAGGAGAGGAAAGAGGAAAGGAGAGGGAGAAGAGATAAAAATAGGGGAGAAGAAAAGGAGAAAGGGGAAGAGAGGAGAGAGGGGGGAAGGAGAGGAGAGAGGGGGGAAGGAGAGGAGAGAGAGAATGGGGAAGGAAAGAGAAGGAAACGGGAGAAAAAGAGAGGAAAATATTGAAGAGAGGAGAGAAGAGGAAAGGACACCCATGGAAAGTAGACAGGAGCAGAGGTTGACTCGACAGGAGAGGGGAAGAGGCTGCGAACAGGGAACGGAAATGGGGCGCAGGGGAGACAAGAGGGAGGGGAGAAGGAAGGGGGGCGGGGTCGTACAGACTGGGTGGAAAAGGGAAATGGTAGTTGTGGAATAGGCGAGGGGGAAACGGCAGTTGGGGGGGGATCGGGGTGGGCAAGGGGAAGGGTAGTTATTCATAAATATGGAATGGGTGAGGGGAGGCAGCTGTGGACAGAATGGGTGGGGGGAAAGGGTACCTAGGGGTCGGACGGGGTGGGGGGAAGGGAAGAAGGGAGTGTGGGAGAGGGGAAAAAGGGAACTATGGGGAGAAAGGGAAAGTGGAAAGGTGAAAATGGGAGAGGGAAGGGAAAGAAAGCCGTGGATAAAGCGGAGAGATGGAAGGAAATGGTAGATATGGCGAGAGAAAGGTGGAAGGTGGAAGGTGGAAGGGGAGGGGAGGGGAGGGGAGGGGAGGTGAGGGGAGGTCGGGATAAAATAGATGACAAAAAACAGAAGAGGAAACAAAGAGGGGAAAGGGGAATGAAAGGGAGGAACACGAAGGGAAGGTTAAGAAGGGCTGATGAAAAATGGCGGAATTGTGAGAGGAGGTAAGGGGAGAGAGAGAGAGAGAGAGAGAGAGAGAGAGAGAGAGAGAGAGAGAGAGAGAGAGAGAGAGAGAGAGAGAGACATGGGAGTTTGGGAAGAGGGGGTGGGCGTGAGGGAAGAGAATTGGGAGTGGAGGGGATGTGGATGGGAAGGGAACGTGAAAGAGGAGGGGGAAACGTAGGAGAGGGCAGGGATGCGGGATGGATGTAGAAGGGGAGAGGAGGGGCTGCAGAAGAGAAGGAAAATATGGGGAGGGGCGAGGGATAGGGATATATTTGGTGAGAGATGGCAACATGAAACGAGGGGAGAGGAAGGGAGGCGAGAAAGGGGAAAAGCAACAAGGGGGACGAGATCTGTGTGTATGTGTGAGTTGTGTTGGGGGTGGGTGGGAACAGGTGGAAGGGGAGGAGGGCGCGGCGATGCACGAGGGGACGGGGGAGGGGAAGAGAAGGGGAAAGGAGAGGGGAAGGGGAAATATGAAGGTGAAAAGAGAGTGAGAGGGGGCGACAGAGGGAGGTATGAAGAGAGATCGAGGAAAAAGGAGGAAGGGTGTTTGGGGAGAAGGACTTGAATGGGGAGGTTACAGGTACAGTGGTCGAGGAAAATCGAAAAAGAGGGGGGGGGGGATGCGGGAAGAAGCACGAAGGAGCACGACGTCGACGGAGGTGACAACGGCAGTGTGGTGACCTTGGGTGCACTCCCGCCCACCACTTGGCTGGTTTGGCTTGGCTTGGCTGGCTGATACCGCCTTGGCCACGGCCAAGCCAGCCAGCCAGCCAGCCAGCCTACCTGCAAGCAGGCAAGGAGTCGCAGGAAGAGCTAGTCACGAGTCTGGGGAGAGAGGAACCTAGCACACAGCAGAGTCTGAAGATTCGATTTAGTGGTGAGACGTCCTCCTCACTTCGATGGCACTAGGTAATTCCCAGTGTGGCAGTGTTGCTGTACGATCGATGGAGAATACGACCGCCTACACTCTGTAAGTTTGGTAAAACCCAGTTATGTCAATAGAGAGAGAGAGAGAGAGAGAGAGAGAGAGAGAGAGAGAGAGAGAGAGAGTTTGATAAATGGAGATATTGAGACAAGACCCCACGAGCACAGGTCCAACCAAGTATGAAACTAGTTAAACGCACGCACGCACACACACACGGAAATGGAGAGCCAACGCAAAATTAATACACAAAACATGTGTACGTATACTACATCCACATTGCTAATTACCAGGAAACTGAACTAAGGTAAGGAAGAATACCTCTACACACAAAACCTGATATGCCAAGGGTAGTAGTTATGGTAGATGAGAAAGTTAATATAGTAGTAATAGAAGATAAGAACAACATCAAGTGGTAGTAGTAGTAGAAGGTGTAGCGACAGAAAAAAATGTGGATGAAGAGGGAGGAGTAGAAGAGGATGACCATGACGATAATAAAGGTACAAGAAGAAAAAGAAAAGGAGGAGTAAAAGAAGAAGACGACGACGACGACGACGATGATAACCCTCCCCTTCCCACCTTCTTCGCCCAAAAGCATCAACATTGTCCAAAACGAACACAGCCCCAAGCATTTCACCACGTCTCCACCGATGCGCAACGCAAAGCATCAGGTTACGGGGCAGAGATGAAACACACACACACACATGAATAACCTTCGAGGACACCTTCCTCGTTGCGTATAGGTCAAGGGTATACGACCAACGAAGGTCTGTGCTATTCTCTCGTGTAACCCATACTTTTATGACTTGCTGTTCTTTGGCCTGCTGGAGAAGAGCACTTTGACATCTAATACTACCGCAAAGTTTTGGTTTGTGAACCCGAAATATCACTGGTATATAGCATATGGAGTTGCTTCAGCTTCAGAGTTTGTTTGTTTGTATGTATGTATATTATATATATACAGTATATACACATACACACAAACAAACACGAGCGCTCGTGTGTGCGACCTTGTATACATACACTCTGAACCTTTTGTTAAATTCACATACATTTCCACGTTATTCTAGTGAGGGTTTTCTGAAATTGTTCTACACGAGGGATGAAGCACGAACGTTCTTCGCTGTCCTGTTTCAGCTATTTATGTTTCGATATCTAAAGAACTGGAACGTTGTATGACGTCTTAATGACGTCATTGGACTAACGTTTGGGTAATGGCATTTCTTTCCAAGGAACAAAAACATTACACAATTGTCATTGACTGTTCTGTCCTTATGTTTATGATCTTGGACAAGACTAAAAGAAAGTGCTTTTGTATATCAATAGCTTTTGCAAGACAGTCAACAACAAAACTGGAGATATGCTCGCATGACCATAGTACAGCACTGGAGGGAGAGAGAGAGAGACTAGGCAGCGATGTAGGCTGAGAGAGAGAGAGAGAGAGAGAGAGAGAGAGAGAGAGAGAGAGAGAGAGAGAGAGAGAGAGAGAGAGAGAGAGAGAGGAGAGAGAGACTAGGCAGCGATGTAGGCTGTAACTTAAACAAGGTCTGTCTAACTTAAAGCTGAATGCTCCCCGATGCTAAAGCTGAATAACCTTTGCGCAACCACCTAGTTCGGACGCACGCGCGCGAGCATTCCTTTTCTTAGATTTCTAAGACAGATGATGAAGAAGAGAAGGACGAAAAGGAAAAATAAATAAATAATATTAAAAAAATAATAATAATAAAGTCCACTGCAATGGACACACCCAGATAATTCTTTCAATCCATAGCCAAATCCCATGCAGAAAACTTTAAAATAATAATTAATATATTTATACACACATACATACATGTAATAATAATAATAAAAAAAAATTTAACCTCTTAACTTCGACCTGCAGTCCACTTCACAGCCGAATTTCTCGCAGTCATTGTCAGGGCGACGTCGCATGCAACACGTAATCGAACCGGACTGGACCATACTTTTCGGCACCATGCACCCCCACCCTCCCACCCTATCCCTACTCTCCGGTCGACCTTATGCGCATGTCACCTAACCCTAACCCTACCTGTCACTCTCCATCTTAAAAGACGAGTTTCCAATAACCTCCGTACGCCCATAGAGTACTAGCAACAGAACAAGAAGAATAATTCCCTGATATTATACGGGCACTCCTACAGAGAAACACGAATTCTTGGTACAATCATGCAATCCTTCGAGACACGCAGTCCATCCCCAACCCACCCCGGGGCCCCAGGACACCCCAGCTTCGAGAACTGGTCGAGCTGGGTAAAGATTTCCTGCGTCCTTCGGCCCACGGTCCCGCGCACGGACCAATCCACACTTCGACGTTACTTGTTTTGCTCGATATGACGTCACTCCACCTGACTCATTCCAGGGGCCACGGCTCGTATCCTAGAATCAGGCGTCAGCCGGGCCTGGAAAAAGTACCTCACGCTCAACAGGAAACGGAGACCTATCTACACATTTGACGTCATTCACATTTTCATGGAAACGGACGGAATCATCACTGACAAACAAAAATGTCGCGCACACAAACATACCTCTGGCCAGAAAGCGGACACCCTCTTACGTCGAAATAGAACCTGCGTGGTCAACGGGCTCGACCGGCGTGGTCTACGAGGATAGAAGCGCCAGAGATCCAGACTCCAAATTAACGTCAAAACAAGTTTAAATGTGATTGAGATCAATTGGGGAACTTCCGTGCCGCGTGGTACTCTTATCTTTCTGCTTCCGCCAGGCAAATTTAGTCAGACGAACCACCGCTAACGACGCGATGAAACAGCTGCCGCCAAGCAATTATATTCATTTGCACGAGGCCCTTTCGGGTCTGACTGTGGTCCAGGTGTTGTCCAATAATGATAACAAAGATGCATCAGAGGTCACACGGACATTTACCACATACAGGGTGGTCTAAAAGTAGGTGGGCAGTATATAACAAATTTTATAATTTACTGTCCACCTACTTTTGGACCATCCTCGATATGTGCAATAACAAAAATGCATTTTACGAGTTACACTGGATTTTACATATACAGCAGGCGTATTACATGAAGATGACGTTTCCAAGTTTGGTCAATATAGAAATGAAGCTTCAGGCTTCAGGCTTGGGACCTGTAGGCTCGCCTCTCCTAAAAAAAAAAAAAAAAAAAAAACTGCCTTCGCGGGTTTCTCGATGTTCTAAGAACTGGCGAGACACTCTGCCAAGCCCTGTCTCTCTCGCACACACGCACAACTACGCGTAATAGTTGAATGACAAGGAGACAAGACCACAAGCGTTATTTGTTTCCTGATTCAGATACACGCAAGTGTGTGTGTGTATTCACTTGGTCTTTGGATCACGTGTTGGACTCGTGATCGACAGCTATTTCCCTCCCGGAAGAGAGCTCAGAGCTCGTAGGTCCGATCTATGGGTAATGCTATGACCTTTCACACACACACACACACACACACACACACACACACACACACCCAACTCCCCGCCCACGAGAGTCAGAGTAACGACCCGAAGCGCAGCAGTACCGAAATAATTTCGGCCCTGGGCAGGATTCGAACCAGGAGCTGCGGGCCACTTTCGTGGCAGCTCAGCGTTCTACCAACTGCGCCACCGAGTCGTGTGTGTGTGTGTGTGTGTGTGTGTGTGTGTGTGTGTGTGAGAGAGAGAGAGAGAGAGAGAGAGAGAGAGAGAGAGAGAGAGAGAGAGAGAGAGGGGGGGGGCAGAGGGAAAGAGAAGGAGAGAGTGGGAGGAAGGAAGAGCTAGCTAGTTAGCTCAGAGAGACAGCTCTCCGTTCCCACCACTTTTCCTTCCTGTCTGGAACTTCCAGCGACGAGTCCCGACTCCCCCTACTCCTCCTGCCTCCCCCACCTCCGACCCTCCACCCGCTCCCCAACATTTCGCAGAAAACGGACAGACGCGTGTGACGTTGATCCTTGTTTATTCCGCGTAAAATGGCTGCTTCATTTAGCTACTAAATGGTTGTTACGCTTCAACATGTTTGGCATATTTAATGCCCACTACTGACGCATTAGGAGAACAGGGAGTACCCACTCACAAGTGATATAAAGCCGATGTGACGCAAGCCTCGATTTTCCCACAGGAAAACAGGAATGCTCACCAATTGTCTTCAAAGAAATTTCATCCCAAAAAGTATAAAAAAAAACCTACTTGACCAGTTAGCATTCAGGTATTTCATCAAATTGGAGATTGCAATGTTCTCTTGATGCTGATTTGTATCTATTGTATTTCCTTAAATGCTCTTCCTGATTTAGTAACTTGCATTTGCATCTATGAGTACATTTCACCTACCAAGTCATTCAGTTTCGTTGAATATAACCGATAAATCTAAATTTCGATAATGGTTTTACTTGACAAAATTATCAAAGTGGCAGACTTATAACAATAAATTTAAACTTTAAAGTTATGTAAACCCACATCCTATGCCTAAAATATGAAAGAACAGTATTTTTCACGTCACTCTAATCATTATATCACACACACCCAAACTATTTTATACCTGCGAGATCACACACACACACAAACTATTTTAAACCTGCGAGCCAATGTCAGTTCCCTGAAACAAGGCCGGCTAAGTATGCCCAGGTGTTTTATTACAGGGCCAAGTCGATGCGATTAAACAATAAACTTTACGTCGAGGCAGTACTAAACAGTCCATATTACGCAACGCATTCCACCTCATAGTGAACCCGAGAACCTTGGCAGACTGCCCACATCGACGCCAAGGTGAAAACACTCCCTCAGCTGATCAATCAATTGACGAACTCGCCTTAGAAAACGAGTGTAGATAATGCGGATCGACTTAACCACGGAGGATGAGTCTCCCGGCTGCAACTGACCTCAGGTCACTGAAATACTGGTCATACGTCCTCAGTCTCAACGCACTCTCGTCACACCTCACCCTTGTACAAGAACGACTCGAGGTCGCGTCAAGGCAACGGTGACCCTCAAGGCTTGCCCAAGACACCCTACGCCAAGGCTCTGCGGACGATGTGCGAACTCGGTACGACCTTCGCGTCATTCTTAATTGACGTTTTCACTGGCTCTGGGCGAGCATAGGGATCGTAAACACAGCAACGTATGCACGAAATCTGTGCAAACCAATAGAAAATAAAGTACAAACCAAGAATATAAGGTTTACTCGAACTTACTGGATTCAGTGGAAACGCTTCGATCAGGAAGATGAAAAAATGATAGTAACAACTTTGCTAATTAATCATCTGGCACTCAACCTAAACCAATTGGATAACCCTGGTTCAAACTGTGGTTAACAAACGAATCTGATTTAACATGGAATACAAATCTACACACACGCGTGCACATTTTTTTTGCATCAATTTACGTATATATATATATTGCATAATGTAGTGGCACATTTGTAAAATGAGACTTATTAACCCACTGTCGGACAATGAGATAAAATGGACAGAAAAACTGCATATTTCGACCACAGATAGTGGTCAAAATATACAGATTTTCTGTCCATCTTATCTCGTTCTCCGACAGTGGGTTAGCAAGTCTCATATAACCCACGTTTCTGTCGGTGTGAATTATCACACTGACACGGTGGAGTCAAATGTGGTAAATATTCAATTATCTGAATGGAGGGATTGTGAAGATAGTGGTCAGCATCGTTTTCGTATGAAGTCTTCAGTCAGAAAATAATGCTACGTGTCTCTGGTCCATATAGATGTGCTCACTAAAGCTTAAAATGTCAACAGCCACTTATGCAGTTAATACCTATTCTGGGGTGATAGACACATACAGAAGAAGATGAGAGGGAGGAAGGGAGAACACAAGAATGAAGAAGAGTGCAAGAGACCACGAATCCTACACTAGGCAGTTCCATGTCCAATACCACCTGCCATCCCCATCTATAAAATTGTCTAACAATTTCTTAAAACAACTGATAGTTTCAGCGTTCACTACATGGTTACCAAGTCTGTTCCATTCATTGACCACCCTATTAGTAAACCGATTCTTACCTATTTCCCTCTTAAATCTAATTTTGCCCAGTGCAAACCCATTACTGCGAGTCCTGCCCTGTTGTTTTAATATGATGACCTTGTTTGCGGCACCCTTGTAAAAAGCCTTTGATCCACTTAAACACCTCTATTGGATCACCCCGCACTCTGCGTCTTTCCAGAGTGTAAGCTAAGGTGCCTAAGCCTCTCTTCGTACGGTAAATTTCTGAGCAATAGGCACAAAAGCAGTGTCAACCGACTTATCAAATATTTCTGTTAACCGGTCGCAATTTCAAATTTACACTCTAGCACTCGAAAAAATGGTGCCGCTTTAGTATGTGGCCTACGAATTTTTTCTCTGGTATAGCATGTGGCCTACCTATTCAACGCACCGAGAAACGCACCCAGCTCTGCAGTATATATAGCTTGTAATTTTAAAGTAATAACATTTCTCCGCTTTGTCATCACTGTTCAACAGAGGTACGTTTTTCAAATGTTACCATTACATGTTAATGTTTTAAAGTGTAACTTACTAGTTTAAACTTGTTGATATATTCTAATAATTTGTTTATATTTCTCATATTTTTTCATATTTCTTTTCAGTTAACCTTACCCATTCAATTATGTTGCTCAGAGAATTATATTTGACAATTGCTGCCAGTGATGGAAGTGCAACGTCATTTTTACGAGAAACGGGTCCTACAGGAACAACATTTATGTGAGAAGTGTGATGGTCAGGTTAGGTTAGGGTTAGGTTTATATGAAAACATTTTTAAAGTATTGTTGTTTGTTTTAAAATTTTCCTGAGGTAGGACACATTCAAATAGGGTAGGCCACATACTAAACCAGTTTCAAAAAGGTAGGCCACATACTAAAGCGGCACCGAAAAAAAATTCGTCTGGACCCGGAGATTTTGTAGCTTTAATTCTTTCAAACTGATTGACTTCTACCTTACTTATGCTGATAGTAGATAGTCTACTTTCTTCATCCTCACTGAAAACCGGATCGCAGTCAGGTATCTTATCTAACCTCTCCTTAGTAAACACCGACAGGAAATATTTGTTAAACGCCTCACTCGTTTTTTCCTCCGATTCTATGACATTTTCGTCATTTTGAATTGGGCATATTATTATTATTATTTTTATGTAGAAAGAAACCCTTTGGGTTGGATCTCATTGTCTGGCAACCTTAATTTCATAGTTACGTTTCGCTGTGCGCGTATTCTTTATAACCAGTTTTGCCATATCGTTATATTTGGATCTAAGGTGTGTTTCCCCGTTTTTTTATTCTTACGTAAAGTCCTCTTTTTATTCCGATCTCATATTTCAGCCTGTCCGTCATCCATCTGGGCGTATTACTATTCTTCCGTATTGACTTGGGGGGTATAAATTTATTTTGTGCATCAAATCAAATCAATCAAATCCGTTACGTTATTATGTATTTCGTCCAAATCGCTGACCAGGCTGTTGACCCCGCGCCCGCAAGTGACCTGAATCAAGGTACGTACCCGATTCCTGACCGCGCTAATGACGTCCGGACTAAGGCTGATGTCACACGGGCGGTCTACCCGCCTGACCGCGGCGGGTGAGACGCATTTCCCCACTTGAAACCGCCGCGGCCAGCCCGCCTGGCTATGTCAGACGAGAGGTTTATACATAGGAATCAATATAAAGCGGTTCCGCGGCGGCTGACCCGCTTTGCACCCGCGGCGGCCAACCCGCTCGTCTGGCTAGGGCTTAACCATATATCTGACCCAATCACAGCCCCCTGGATCGGTCCTCCAAGTGATCAAATGTCTCAAATAGCCTCTTATCTTATCAAAATTGATTCTCCTGAAGTCCGGTACTTGAACGTTATTCAATTTTTCTAATTCTTCCCAAATAATATTAAATCTTATTTCTTGATGATCGCTAGAGCCACTTTTACGTTACTCGATAGGTGATTATTATTAGTTGCGCGTAAGACCAGTATTCTCTCCCCTCGTAGGATCGGTAATCATTTGTTTTAGTAAGTTATCTTGCACCACATCTACGAAAAATTTCGCTTCTTGATTTCTTACTAAAACTTCCCAATCAATGTTTCTATAAAATCTCCCATGATCACAACGTTTTTGTACTGGGACGCCCTGCGAATTTCATGAATCAGGGGAACAGTCTGCTCGATGCTGAGGGAGGGAGAGAGGGGTAGGTGTAATTATTCATCCACTGACAGGATTTCTACCCAGAACATCCGAAGGGTTTCAAATTACGTCTAAAACAGTTTAACTTGTGTAAACAAGAAGCTAGATTAACAAAACTAGGTCGCACACGCACGCATGCACGAAAAATATCCATATTCATGTTTTCGGTTTAAATTTTCGAAATATATTAACATACATCTACATGTACGTGTGCGTTTTTGTGTACAATTACACGATAAAATATGTGTGTGTGCGGCCGCGCGCGTGTGTACCTTCAGTGTAATAATGATAAAACTAGCATGCAAAATAAAAGTATGCATATTTTACAGCAAGTTTGTAAGCCACGGTGCGAGCCGGCCGGTCTAATGTCAAGCTGAACAGGGGCCGATGACATCAGCGAAAAATCGATAAAAATGCACCAAAACACGTGGCTCGATTGGCCTCAAAAAGTTAAAATAACTGGGTTCAGTGACTGATACTGCAACTCCGTTGAGAGCATCTAAAGGTGGGTCGTAATATAACCGGCACCGCAAGGAAGCTGCCACGTAAACGGTTTCGCGCAAAATCGAACGAAGCAGGAAGAATATTCTAGAACGCGCCTTTTCCCGCCAAGACGTTGCCCCCACCCCACCCCCGACGCGAGTCATGCGTTTGGTATTCCTAAGAAAAATTGTTGAGACAAACAGTACTCTCAGGGTTCTCCTGTTTTCCAACATCTTTCGCCTACCTACCATTTGGTTTTTCATAACTGGTGTACTTTCTGCTTTAATTGAAATGTAACTTCGTAATTTTATTCGTGTTGTCACATATCCTTTCATGGCGTGTAAAAAAGTGTAATGTTGAAAACCATGTTCTACTTAAAGTGAATTATCAATTCGTGTTATGATCAATAACAAGTAAAGAAATAATAATTGGTACAAAAAAAATAAAATAATACTGATAACCGAAATACACGAGTGGATGAATACTTGAAATCGTATCGACTACCCTAAATGCTTGATAACACTATCATGGAAAGATTACCGTTGAAGTGCACAATACTACGTGCCTTCAAGAAAAGTATCGTTATTTCCTTTGACGTTGTCAGACAAATCTCACCCCCATTCCACATTCTAATGCACAAAAATTATTACAAAATCTGCGTTTAGGAACCAACTATTGACACCGTTTGCTCAGAGGCAGGGCAATATATGCACCGAAAGTATATCGAAGACCGCAGACACACTCACAATCTGTCTAATTCAACTAAGCAGTATTGTAATCTTATTTGGCGTGATGATAACGTCTGTTCTAAGCTGAAGTATGTCAATCTTGTCAACCCAAGACAATCACACGCTGGTATGAGATTATCTTGAAAAGTTTCAACTGTATTTCCTGAAGAATTTCCTTGTTTGGTCACGTCCCATGTTTTCTAGTGACGAGATCCGTTTTCTACAAACAGTGAGCCACGCAAAGGGAATTTGAAGTAACGTGTGTCGCCAGCTTTCCTCTTTTAACATGGGTCAAGAGGCCTTGTCACAAAACTGAGTGGGTAAGTTCTATCTTGCAGAATCACGTTTAAATAAACATTATTCCTAGGGCCTTACGTGTATTTCTCATCTAACCACTTTTCGTCCTGAACGACTACAATGATAAAATCACACGATCGTGAAAAAACACACCCACCCAATAAAAAGTATCTGATACTACGTTAACTCTAGCCTTATGCCAACGTTGGTCCAACAAAGAAAAATATAAGATTGAAAAATCGATAAAAAAAAAAAATTCTTACCAGATCCAGCTGTCCACGAGAACAAAGACCTCTATGAATGGAAGCCGTGTAAAAGTGAATTCCATTGAGAACACGGAACATCAGCTAAAAATCTAAGGGACGCCGTCAGTGGCAAACACTATGGGAATCAAAATCTAACCGACGCGTTCTTGAAATATCGAACCATAAAACAACAATATTTACCCTCTTGTCGACGACACGTAGCACACTCTCCCTTGCTCCTTGTGAACAAAGCCTGGGCGCGCGCGTGCGAAGACATGGGAAAAATTCAAAGCCAAATAAAAACTGATGGCAACACGCACACAGGTACAACACTTGATCAAGCCCCTTCGCATGGTTGGCGCGGGCACTCGCTCAACGCACCCAACCAAATTCTTTCCCAACGAATACACAACACAAACATCCCTACAACCCTTCTTAAGAGTCAGCTTGCAACAAGCACTCCTACACATCCCAGGTGAAAGACGGGCAGATGCACTGGCGATCCATGTCCCGAAGGAAGTGGGAATGGAATAAAAGAACGCACAAATATAATGCACACGCACACACACGCCACAATGGGGCGTCCTTGCAACATGCCGCACTCAAGGTCAACATTTCAATGCAACCGCTCAAGGCCAAGCCCGCCGCCTCCTCCTTCTCCTCCCTGTTTCACATCACAACACTAACTCTTCATCACACCTACAACTAGCAGAGCCCGCTGATGAAGCCCCTATTGCCCAGAGAACATTAGAACAGGGCAGGTGTTCGAGTCTACTGAGCGGCAACTGTTGACAAATGGAAGCGCTTCCAAAAGACGGCAGTAATGCAACTCACAACCCACCTGCAACTTGGACTTCGACCTCAACACAGAACCATGCACCAAGTCGACAGTAGTAAATCTCTCTCTCTCTCTCCCTCCCCCTCACTCACACACACACATGTACAGTATACCATGGGGTCCTTCAACGAATATTAATATGGGCGTTGGATATATAGTCTTATCTGTGTGTGTGTGTGTGTGTGTGTGTTCACCTAACTACAGTATACAGGAATGGAGCAAAGTTCGCGGGGTTTTGTATGCACAGGTAAGCAATACCCTACAGTATATATTTTTCATAATGGGGCTTTCTATTTTTCTTCTCATCTTCTTCACTATTTTTTTTTTTTACTTTATTTAGTTTGTTAATGTACATATTTTACTGAGTAACTAGAACGTGTCTTGGTTCTTAATCTACTATACGTTTAAAATTTATTGCATGACATAAATTATGGTAATCAGCGAGTATTTTTACAGAAATTCTGAAATACAGGTTTATGGTCCTTACAAAAACCTTTAAAGTTGCACTAAGTGTTCTCCCTTTGTGTCGTAATTTTAATGTAAAATACTTGAAACGTATGTTCTGGTGTTATTTTAACTTTATATATTTTTTTCAAAACTTAATGCTTCATTGCGACCTTTCCGGTCTCTACCTTAGTGTAAGGATCGCAAACTCACACACAAAGGTTTTGGTTGTTCCAAAGCCATTAAACGGAAGGGGTTATTTCCCTTAGCCACCATAAACGGCTATGAACCATACGCACTCCATCACACTCACTCGCCTCCCCCCACCATACCCCTTGTTCCAGTAGCGCACAGCGTGAGAACCTCAACTTCCGTCTCGGTAGTTCCCCCCCCCCATCCCTCCCTCAACCCACCCCGTCTCCTGTCCTCCGCCCCATTTCTACTCACCTTTCATACTTGTATTACAATAACAGTGGGAAGCGTCCTTCCTTTTCACTCATCCCATCTACCCTGTTCCTCTTCCTATTTTTTTTTTCATCTCGGTAGCTTATCTCTATTGGACAACAGGGCTTTTCCTCTTTGCTTAGCTAATTATATGATATTTTTTCACAAATCCCGCTACCTTAATTTCGATCTCTCTTTCCATATACCTCATCCATCCTGACACCCTTCCACCTTGAGAACATGCCCTGTTTATCTGAACAAACTCGCCTTTCCCCTCAACCCCATTTCTCCATCTATTGTTTGATTCCATTGTATCCTTGTACATAAAAAGTATCTCATAGGCTTATACGCCTTGATAATACTTCTCTAGTGCAGAGAGAGAGAGAGATGCTCTGCCCATCTTTCCATCCACCACCCTCTGACCAAAATATTTCCTGTATTATCTAATCACATCTCCACCTACATTTATCTTTCTCATGTTTTGGAGAGAGAGAAAAAAATAATAATAATAATAAATAATAAATAAAATAAAATAAAATTAAAAAATTCCCTTCACACACACACATTAACCAATCCTTGCAGTATTTCACTATCGTGACCACATTGTACAGAAACGGCTTCCAATTTCAACCACACGTATACTGACCAACTACAGTGACACCACCCTCATCCTTGCATCAGCACTACAGGCTACATCTACACCGAAACTTGCTCGGCACGCTGAGAGGTCTCATTACCCAAACCTCCCCGACGTTAACGAAAATAGGAGTCCTCTCCACCTTATCACATACCCTCTCATGAACCGTGAAAGTTATATACAACTCCTCTCTGCCTCTCCTGAACTTTGTTGATAAGCTAAACATAACGCGCGACCCCCACTCGTCAAGTCCCATGCAAGTCCCACGCACGGGACAATTATGATCCATGGTATATGAATACTATGCAAATGTCTTGTATTGCTTCACAGTTCTTATTTCTCATAGATCTCATCTTCTCTACTGTGAAGCGGTAATCTAGAATTAGTGTCACATTACCACAAGGTAGGAGTCCAACATTTCTTTCTAGATATTTTTCGGCGGTCAAAGGAATATGGGGCTGCGGAATTATTGAGGGTGAAATTCAAGGCAACAAGTATTATTACCTAGAGTAAAATGTTTGTAGAATATCGCTGTCAAAACACGAGGGCAAATACAAGTTGAAAACAAGTGTTTGTAAAAACGTGCAGCCTCACCGAACTTTTGGACAAGTGCAATGAACTGCCTGGCGACAATGTCCACAACCACCAATTACAGTAACCATACAGTAAATAAACCTATTACAACTAAGAAACAAAACCAGCAGGAATCAGAACCCAGGAAATTGACAACACACACGTTGACACGAGTACACGTGGACAAACGTATACAATCACATGTCCCACATAACACTAACACTAACACACTAACACACACACACACACACACACACACACACACACACACACACACACACACACACACACACACACACTTGGGCAAGCCCTCTCTCTCTCCACCTCGTAAATATATTATACAAGTACTCGTGCACATGAACCCATATGTACATTATACCTGGGCTAATTCTAGCTCGTTCCCTCTTGCGAAAGACACTCAAGACACGTTTTCTCGGCATCACTCACATCCCCATTATTCTCA
Source organism: Oratosquilla oratoria (assembly GCF_046742065.1). Taxonomy (NCBI): domain Eukaryota; kingdom Metazoa; phylum Arthropoda; class Malacostraca; order Stomatopoda; family Squillidae; genus Oratosquilla; species Oratosquilla oratoria. The sequence continues at coordinate 22,722,909 of NC_134802.1, forward strand.
ACTTCATTCTTGAGCTGATGCGGACTAGAATTAAGGGACGCAAGTCTAAATATACTGTGTATGGGGTTGGCCCCTTCCCAAATAAGGTCTAGTGACCTTGTTTCTCAAATGTTACTTTGACCTTGGCACAAGACCTACAATAGTAATGGTCTGTTTTCTTGCTTCAAAAGATTCATCCAAGACGTCGAGGGAGCAAAGACCGATTTCTTCCTCATCACCCAAAGGGTGAACTTGTACAACACACACACACATTATATATATTTGGGGGGTTAATCAGGTGATGATGGGATAAGAAGACATACAAAGAAAGACATCCAGACGACCAAGCAGACTGCCAGAACTGGCAAAACATCCATCCAGACCGCCACAACACACACATAAACACAGCTGGTGTAGTGGTTAACGTCGAGGGCTTGCGACCGATCTCCCTTTAGTAGATGAAAGCCATACCTGCCCCGCGTGCGTGTGCGTGTGTGTGTGTATGTGTGTAAGGTCACAACATTGCCGATAACCTGATCTATATGCAAACTCCGAGCTCTGATCCGGGAAGGTAACACCTGTCGGTCACGAGTCCAGCACGTGATCCAAGACAGCGGTGACCTACAGTAAACTCGTCACCCAGTCCCAGCCAACGTTGGGCGCCAAATCATGCGCTCTTACCTAAACGCCCAAGGGGGCGCGGAAGATCGTCTCCGTGATGTGCTAATGAGCCATAAACTATTTGTATTCAGAACAATTGCTACATTGTAATGCGAGGTTCTACCGGAACGTGACTAACATTATAAGGACGAGGGCTCCGTCGGGAACTTAGGCGAAGGGCAGACGGGGGCGTGCGGCGGCGGCGGCAGCAGGGGAGGGGGACGGTTAAAAGTAGCTGTAGAGGGGCGATTTATGGCGAAGGGGGAGGGGGGGGAGCGCATGGGCTGTGGGGAAGCTACCTTGGGAATCGGGGTGGAAGGGGAGAGGGTCTGAATGGGTGCAGGAAACGGGGGTGAGGGCAAAGAAGAGGAAAAAGGGAGAGGAGATGGGAAAAGAGCGATGGAAGAGGAAGGGGGATTGGGGGAGCAATTGGCAGGCAGTGAGAATGGGAAGGCTGGGGAGGAGAGGAGGAAGGAGGAGGGTGTTAAAGAACTAGTAGTGATAAAAAAGGGACCGTTGTTGACTCCTACAACGACCCTCCACTTCACCCTCCAGTCCTTCCTCAGGTCAACCGTCCCTAAATATAACCTCAGCAGACGTGGGGGTAAGGCCACACCAAGACACGCACGATCCTTTGAAACTAAATTCGGTGCTTCTTCGTCGAACACATGAATTAAACAAAATCAGATTTTTAAATGAAAAAATTATATATTATATATATATATATATATATATATATATATATATATATATATATAATACAAAATCAAAATAAAGTAGTCAAAAAAGTTATCCCATGATATATCTCGCAGAAACAGCAAATGCAAACACCCACGCCACAGCATTTGCATTCCTCTGGTTTGGGAGCAACTATTTGCGTATTCATTCATTTTTGCCGTAGTTCGTTTACGTCACCCAATCCCCACACACGTCCCTCTACAACCACTCTTACACATTTCAGATCTTCGCTGGTTACCCGGCTCCTGACGCCATTCACACTCCAGCCTTTCTCTCGACGTGCCCATACCATCCCGGCGCTACCCGACCCATTCATCCTCTCCCACATAACCGTCTGGTCCCCAACCTTCTCGTTTCTTCGGTCCACTTTAAGTTAATTCCCAACAGGTTTACAAATCTTGCAACTACGACGGTACAATAACTTTGGATTTGTTACAGACTTTCGAATCCGTCTTTGTACTCTTATACTATTCCACACCCTTCCCGTGGTTCTCGGGACTTTTCCCGGCTTCCGATCCTCTTTGTTCCACTTCCTGTTTGGTCCCAGCCTCAACTACACTGCATTTTTTTTTCTCCATTCAACTTCACCAACAAAGCGAGGTGGTGGCTAGGCATGGTGGAAGAAGGATCGGGGATCCCCCTGGTGGCAGATGACTGACCAGGTCAATGGTGTTACCTTCATCCATTCCTCCCTCCATCCCTTTCTTGGTCGTCTTTCATGAGGCGAAGAGGCGTGTGTGTGTGTAAGGGGATATATATATATATATATATATATACAGTATATATATATATATATATATATATTATATATATATAGAGAGAGAGAGAGAGGGGGGGGGAAGAGGCAACACCTGCAACTTTTCCTACTAGCACTGCATCCGCCTTGGTCATGACTGGTCACATTCGTGCCAACCTCACCTCCCTGCCTCTCATCTTCACCTCTCTCTCTCCTGCAGCCTAATAATCACCTCTTTCACAACTTGGCCCATGTATAAATTAAACCGCAACATCAACGTCTACCACCCAAGCCTAAGCTCTGCTCCCACGCTGAGCCGCCACGCGTGTGGCTTCTTCCTCCCTACACATCCGCCAAGCTACAGTCACAACACCCAAATCCCACCAGCTCCCTCCCTCCCCCGTTTCAACCCCGCACACCTTACCAGCGATTTAGTGTTATATTTTGATAACGCCTGGCGATTCTATTCCGCCGGGAGAATCCTCTAGTCATCAAGAGATGATAGAAAAAAAAATTATTTGCCGTTTGTGTGTGTGTGTGTGTGTGTGTGTGTGTGTGTACGTGTGTGATTCACCACGGTCTTGGATCACATTTTGGACTCGTAATCGACAGCTATTACCCTCCCGGATCAAAGTTCAGAGCTAATATATGGCCCGATATATGTGCAATGCCTTGACCTTACACACACACACCTCTTGCCCATCAAAGTTGGAGTGCCGGCACGTAGTGCAGCGATGCTGAATCATTTCCAGCCCAGGGCGGGAATTAGCAGGTGGGAACGGTACCACGCTATATGGCCCGATTTCTGGGTAATGCCTTGACCTTACACACACACACACAAACAAACCTCCTTGGCCATCTGGTTTGGAGTACCGGCATGTAGTGCAGCGATGCTGGGTTATTTCCTGCCCTGGGATAGGGCTCGAACTCGGATCGCTGAATTAGCGTCCGAGAACGGTACCACGCCACCGTCGAGCCGATATTGTGTTTGTGTGTGTGTGTATGTGTGCGCGCACAAACATATATAAATGGATGTAGTATTAAATATTTACACACACACACACAAGCTACCTTTTTCTATGTTCCACTGTAACCACCTGGTCTACACTTCCCCTCTCTCCATTGAATGCGTCAAGTCCTCCCTCCCTATCCCCCCACCACCCCCACCACCACCACGCACCTGTCACCTATCGCTCTTTCCATCAGCTCGCTAACTGCAAACCTTCCCTAGCATTCGCAGCCCATTTGCTGCTCGGGAGCTCTTGGGCATGGCAGCACGAGACTTTAAAATCGTGACAGCTTCTTTTTTTCCTTCAACAATTCTGCAAGTGCGTAGTCATGATTTGCAATACACGCACACAATCATAACACTAAGGACTAACAACACAGACAGACAGACAGACAGACACACACACACAATGACCAATATCCCAAACTGATCACGAGGTCGGCGAGGTCCATCGAGACGAGGGTGGGGGAGTTGTGTGTGTGTGCGAGAGAGAGAGGGGGCAAGGGCGAGGACAGTGATGGCTGCAACCATGAGGATGGGGGGAGGGAGGAGGGGTGGGGGGGTGCGAGACAGGTCTTGCAGGGCGACACTACGCCTTATGGAGATCAAGACGTGACGAGGCAAGCCCGTACCACGCACCAGGCAGCGTAAAACGAGAGATTGGTAGCGCTGGGAAACCAGAGAGGATGGTAAGAGTGACCAAAAAGGCAGAGTGCCAGTCGGTGGTGCCCAGAGGAGTGCCAACGAACGAAGGTGATTCACGGGGGAAATATGACGAAGTTGCGAGAGGGAAGAGCGAGGGCCGGGCCGGGCCAAGCCAGGCCAGGCCAGGCCAGGCCAGACCAGACGAAGCACGGGTCAGCAACGGGTGCGATCAGGGCAGGCGGGCGGGCGAGCATTCGTGGAGGAAGAATGGGAGACGACTGAGGTGAACTGCTACCGAGGCCAGAGAAAACAAATGAAGGTCAGGATGCGCACTGGTGACGAAAAACAAACGAACAAAAAGAATCAGAGGAAATAAAGAAGTAAAATAAAAATAGGAAATAAAGAGGGCTGAAAGAATGAACAAAAGCAGAAAATAGAGAAGAAATAAAACTAAGACAAGGCAAGAAGAATTAGAGAAAAAGAAGAAACAGAAGGAAGTGTGAGTGGGTGGAATGGGGAGGTGGGAGGTGAGGGGGGTTGGGTGATGGGGGTGGGGGAGTGTTGAGTTGCTGGTAGGGGGTCGAGGGCATCCGCACTGTGCTGGCTGCAGTGCCAATGGGGAAAGCGATGCAAGCAAATCATTATTTTGTTTGCTCGTCAGAAGGCGTTTGTTCGCTTCTTTACTGCACTTCTTTTTTTCAGCATCCGACCTCGCCATGGACCAGAAGGTCTGCCGTTGGGGCTGCGTGTGTTTGCACGCGCGCAAAGGTCAAGGTACATGGTTAGCAGGTGAAACGGAAGAAAAAAAAAAAAAAAAAAAAAAAAAAAAAAAAAGAGTTGGGGGCAAGGGTGTGGGGACAAAATAAATATGCTGGGTCATTAAAGTGGATGAAGACATGATGGTGGTAGTTGGTGGTGCAGATGGTATTAGTGGTGGTGGTAATGGTGGTGATGTCAGTGGTGTTGGTAATGGTGACAGTGAGGATGGTTCAGGACGGAGAGGACAACGCCGTGGGTGAGAAAACAGGAGCGAAAGAGGGCGGGAGCATACGGGAAACTGCGAGGAAGCAAAGGGATAGGAACAAGGGAAGGGATAAGAAACGGGTCGAAGAGGGGACGGGATGGTGGTGAGGGAGGGTAGGAGAATATTTTTGGTTTAAGAAGAGAAGAGAAGGACGAGGGGAGGGGTGGAGTGGGGGGGGCAGAAACAGGAGGGGAAATAGTGAGGGGAGGGGAGAGAAGTACGAGGGTGTGAGAGAAGACGGGGGAGGTTGCTGAAGGCGTGAAGGGAGAAGGAAATGAGTAAGAGGGAAGGGGAAGGAAGAGGGGAAAGGGGAATGGGAAAGGAAAAGTGGCGAGGAGAGGAGTCGAGAATGAAAACAGAGAAAAGGCAAAAGAAAAAGGAAAGTGAAGTAAGGGAACTAGAGAGAGAGAGAGAGAGAGAGAGAGAGAGAGAGAGAGAGAGTGGTATGTGTGGTGTGTGTGTGTGTGTGTGTGTGTGTGTGTGTGTGTGTGTGTGTGTGTGGAGGGAGGGGGGGTGCACAGCTGCAGCCCCCAAGAGGTAGCAACACGGAAGACGCCCGAACGACTCGCCTCCGAGGTGAAGGCAATCGTCGCCAGCAAGAACGACCGTACAACTACACACGCCGTCGCGTCGCAGATAGCAAGCATGCGCGTGCCTACTTGCATGTAACTTGCTTAGTTTTGTCTCGAACCGCGAGGGTCTCCTCCGCCACTTATCCTCCTGAGGAAGAGGGGGAGGAAAACGAGGGGAGGGAAGAGGGGGAGGGAAGAGGGGGAGGGAAGAGGGGGAGGAAAACGAGGGGAGGGGAGAGGGGGAGGAAGGGGGACAGGTGGAAAGAAGGAGGATGGGTTGAAGGACGAGAGGGTAAGGTGAAGTAGAAGGGAAGAGGGGAAGAAGGTACCGGAGGCAGAAGGAAGCTGAGAATGAAGAGCAAAGAAATGAGGAGGGCAATAATGAGGTGAGGAAGGCATAGAAGAAAAGTAGGAGGAGTGGGAGGAGGAGTGAAACAACAAAGCGAGAGGTGACTGACGTAAGAGTCGGAAGGGCGAGGTGAAGGCAACAACTAGCTCGGGAGCGGGTCGCCGTGCCGCGCCGGCAGAGAGGGGGGGAGGGGCGGCGGGCGCGTCACAATGTAAACAAAACAAGAAACAACGCCAACAGATACAGCAGGTAGGTAGGTGGAGAGAACTGGAGGGGCTGCCGCAGACCCAGGCCATGGATGGGTCTGTAGGTAACGTTTGCTGCTGTGACGGGAATGGGTTTCGGGATATAGGTGTGTGTGTGTGTGTGTGTGTGTGTGTGTGTGTGTGTGTGTGTGTGTGTGTGTGTGTGTGTGTGTGTGTGTGTGTGTGTGTGTGTGTGTGTGTGTGTGTTTCACCATGGTCTTTAGATCACGTCTTGAACTCATGATCGACAGCTATTTCCCTCCGAGAGCGAGCTCAGAGCTCGTATATGACCGATGTAATAATAATATACGGTTTATTGGGTATAGCAGCATTACTGCTGAAAATGAGTGTGTGTGTGTGTGTGTGTGTGCGCGCGCGCGCTCGTGTGTATGTACGAAAGACTATCCAAGCTTTATGATCAGAACCCGTATCTCCATTTGGAACTATAAAAATATAAATAAGACATATCCACTATGTATAAATAAACAATAGTTAAAACTTAAAAAACAAACATGAAATTCGAGACGATGGAAGACCGGTGAGTTCGCACATCCCATTCCCGTCAATGACCGTTAGGCGGGTGACCCAAAATTCAAAACAGGAAAACAAGAGACGAGCAAAAAAAAGTCGCCGTATCGGTTTATGAAAACGAACCAATGACAAACAAACAAATGAATTAATAAATAGGTCATTCTATGGGTGAGGGTACCTGCTTATGGTGGGACTGCAAGATATGGGAGCTGCCCATTCTCAAAACCCGTTAACCTGCTCACTTCCACCACGAGGTACAACCCAAAGGGGCGGACACTCGATCTCCGAAATGGGTCCAAGATCTTTATCTGCTTCAACTGCATTTATTGCACCTTTTCACATAAGGAGATATGACGACCGGCGACTGCTCCCTACCTACTACTACTTTCAGCTGTAGAGAAACTGACCTGCACTAGTAAAATATATATAGCAGACTAAATTTTCTTCGCAGCTGTTCTTACGTAAAAGGTGGGGGTAAAATACAAAGTTGATCAATTCTTGAGCCCAGTCCGGGGATGGAGTGTCAACCTCTCAGGGTTGCAACTTTAGACAGGTGAAGTCGATTTTTGAGGATGGGCGGGTAATCGCCACTGCTCCTTTGATCAAAGGAAAGCGAGATAAAATAAATAAATAAATAAGATCATCAAAATACATGAATGAGGTCACCGTAGGGCGAGGAGAATGAACCCTTGGGTGAGGTGGCAGAGAAAGAGGTCCGTCCGTGTCTGCCCGCAGGAGCGCCGCCAGAGAAGAACTGGTTTGGGGCCGAAATGTAAACAAAGAAGGGCCGAGGAGGAAGAGAAGGAGGAGAAGGAGGAGGAGGAGGAGGTCTCCGAGGTTGGGTAGCTGGTTACACACAGATCCAGAAATTGCGAGCTAGATCCAGGGCAAGAACCATCATTTTGACACAACGGCTGACGGACATTTGGATGTAATAAATGACAATAGATGGACCCTTCTCAATGTGGCATAGGTCGTTAAACCCCCTGAATGAAGAGGTTAACCGATGACTCGGCTGGACATTCGCCTCTCTGCCGCCCTTCCCTCCCGGACAATACCTTACTTTTATTCAGGCTGATGCCAAGCGATTTTATTCATCATCGTGACACTTTGTAAGGATTCGGGGTTAGATCTACCTCGATTACCCTTCCCATGCCATCAGCTGATTTTACTTATTTAAGCGATACTCCTTGGTTACAGAGGGAGCGACGGTTCGATTCGGCCTTAAAATTAAGGTCCGACCTCAACCTACCAAAGCTTCTAGTGAATTTGCATTATACATATACATTATCTGCTATATAAAAAAAAAGTAAGTCTCCCATTCACCCGAACCCAATCGCCTTCCGTAAACACACCAGAACACCTGGACGTGTTTCAGGTATCTGGGACCTTCCAGACTTCCAACCCGGTAGCCCCACAATAGTCAACTACGCTCCTCAAGCCTTTCCATACATCTCTCACTTAGAAGAAATGTTGGACTGTTACGAGAGTGCGCAGCTGTTTCAGTCACCGGGTAGGAGGACGAGGAGGGGAAGCGAGAGGAGGAGTAGGAGTAGGGAGGAGGAGGGCGGGGGGTGTCGCAGGTCGAAAACTCACCTGATGTAATGGTCAACATGTGCACACACACACAGATAAGAGAAAAATTAAGAAACATTAGAGCCAAACAAAATACAGATGGACCTCCACGTGGATTTAAGTGTGTTGTTAGGCCTTGAAATCAGGCTGCAAAGAGGTGACCCTTCTAGACATCCGTCTCACGGGACCATCTCATGCTGGAGCCCGTCCTTGGTCCGGATCCAACCTACATGAATGGAATCGACTAACGGCAGCACAGATAACGAGCCGAACATCGCAACCGAAGGGAGCCGGAGAGAAAGCGAAGGGGAACAAGAGGACCAGAGAGAGACAGGGGAACGCCGAGAGAAAACAAGTAAAGCTGTCAGTGCCGAAGCTGTAACAAGGATGTGTGCGTGTGCGTGCGTGCGTGCGTGCGCGCGCGCGCGTGTGTGTGTGTGTAAGGGGGGTATTGAAAGTTTTACAACTTCAATTCTGGCGAATGATGGTGTGGCAAATTAGGAAATGCCTCGGCTGTTGCATCCTCCATCGAAGTACTCCTCGATCGGACACATTTACGAGAACCAGAAGATGAGTTTCGTTTTGTTCCACCTGGTTCTTGCGGTAAAATGAGAGAGGGAGAGAGATAGAGGGGTGGAGAGGGAGAGGGAGAGGAAGGGGGAGAGAGAAGGGATAAAGAAAGGAGAAAGAAGGAAGAGATAATGGAGAGGTGGGGGACTGGGGGACTGGGGGACAGGCAGGCAGGCAGGCAGGCAGGCAGAGGTGGATGGATAGAACGGGCCGACAACGCAACAAAGAGTGACCTTCAAAGTGGGCCGCCGCGGGGCCGGGCCTAACCTGGCCAGGCCGCGGCGGCGACGGCGGCGGAGGCGGCAACCCTGAACTTGCACACACGCGCACACAAAACCTCCTCCACATACGTAAAAGCAATCCCAGCATATAGATATGCCGTATGCGAGGTTAACATGCTGTTACCTATGTGTATGAATGAACACATGAGGAAGTTGGGGTGGGTGGGGAGGGTCGGTAGAGCTGGAGGGGAAAGGTGGGGGACACGGAGAGGGAGGAGGAGGAGGAAGACATGGACGGGAACGAATACACACACAGAGGGAGAGGGAGATAGATAGATAGAGAGAGATGGGGTTCTAGGTGGAGATGGAGGAGGGAGAGATTAATGGATAGGTGGGAAGTAGATTTAGGGAGATGGAAGGGTTGCAAAGGGGGAATTGGAGGGGAAAGGGAACAAGAAGAGAGCCGAGTGAGGGTGTGAAGTGGGGTGGGGACGGCAGCGGGAAGGGCGAAGTAGGTAGGATGGACTGAAATAAAATGTTTGAGAGATAAAATGGAAAATTGAACAATATGATGGGAAGAAATAGGGGGTTCGGGTTCTAAAAGTAAGCTCGCGCAGTCACACGCACACACAGATGTAAAGGGAGAGAGAGGAGGAACGAGATGATACAGAGAGAGAGAGAGAGAGAGAGAGAGAGAGAGAGAGAGAGAGAGAGAGAGAGAGAGAGAGAGAGAGAGAGAGAGAGATTGAGGGAGGTAGAGAACTCGGCAGACGAGCACCAATGCTTTGTCTGGTGATGTCATGCACCGCCTGCCACGAACTGTGCACTCACACACACACGCACAGCTCGGGGTAAACGAGAACACCTCATGAACAATCACGTGTTTCCCCCCACAAGTGCGCACATCCCATGACGTGACATCAAGCACGTAACACCGCGGACCCCATGCCCCGTCACGTGGGTACACACCACGTTGTCCACATCGTGTTTCATTCACCCTGACCTTGGATCACACGTCAATACATGAACGCTTTGATATTCCATTCCTAACTCTCTGGGTACCTGACCGAGTGGTCAAATTGGCTTACCATAGTAGATATGATACGCATGGTGGTCGTACTGCTGTTGTTGCTGCTGCTGCTGCATGCGTGCCTGCTGCTGTTCTCTTGCAGCAGGGCTGGGCAGAACCTCCCCTGTCGCCATGGTAGACGTGAAACTTGTTCCCGTCGGATAATCGTCGTCCCCTTCGTCCTTGTCCTTGTCCGCCTCCTCCTCCCCCTCCCTCTCTTCTTCACTAGGTAAACACAGGAAACCAGAAGCAGCGTCGACAACTCCTTCTTCGTTGTTGTCACCTTCGTCGGGTGTTATGCTAACGTAGTCGTCGTCGTCGTCAGGCAGCGAGGAACAGCACGACGTCGAGGACGACGATGTGCACAAGCAGATGCCTGACGAGGAACAGGAACTGGCTCTTGTCACACTCCAGCACTCTGCGTCTGTGCAAGCAGATTCTTCGTTCTCCTCCTCTGCTGCCGCGGCTCCTGAGTAGACGGACCTGACGGCGACGGCGACGGTGGCGGCAGCGCCTTCGGGGCACCAAGCTCCCGTGGGCTCACTGTTCACCAGGAGCTCCTCGTCCTGTGCACCTGCCGCACCGTCAGGTCTGCTTAGTGGTGACACTTGAGATCGACCTCCGACTTGGAAGCCAAGCAGAAACACTTGGTGTGAGAGCAGTGTGGACAACACGTGGGCCGCCGTCCTCGCCTTCGTCGGGTGATCCAGAGATTCGGCCTACGAGACTCCTACAGCAGGGAGGCGTGTAGGCATGCGGAGAGGAAGAGATGGGGGTAAATCGTCTCCTGCGCTTTCCTAACTGGTAGCCGTTGCGTTCTTGCTTCGGTGAGGAACAATGGGCCACTCGAAGTCGAGAGGACCGACGGAGGGGACGTCGAGACCTCTTCGAAGAGACTCTGTGAGACTGCCGCGGGCTGGCGGAGAACCGCTACGTGCCCTCGGGCGGAGAGGCAAACCGGGCGGCGGCGGCGGCGGCGCTTCCGTTGCCTTCGTCAGTCCCGAGTCTGATCAAGCAGGTGGAGGAACCTCTCGCCACCACGACACTGACGATGCTGGCGGAGGCGACGACCACAACGACAACGACTTCACCACATAAACCGGTTGATCACGTGTATAGACCAGGGTTGTTGACCCCACCGCGTCCTTTGAGCCTGCGGGGCGGGGAGGAAGTTGGGGGGAGGGGGGTTAGTACACGGGGAGAGCGGGGGAGCCCACTTGGTCGTAGGGATTTTGTAGGTCGTCCCTCCAGTGTCCCTACGGTACTCCCTATCCACACACTCGGGTCTTCAGCGAACTCGGGTGAAGAACTTCACTTGTAGCACTGCGAACAGGGGGTCGATCTGAGACTCGGGAATAACCGCTGTGGAATGCGTCCTCTTGCGCGAAAACACGGGGTAGAGAGAGACGGAGAGAGAGATTGTATGGATAGCTTCTCTAATGCGCAACCTACTCGAACGAACGCGTCAGACGTGTTATCTCCTCGGCGGTCGGCCCCATACTGAGCTCACCGCGCACTACAACTGGCGAAGCCACCACCACCTACTCCCCACCCTCACCCTCACCCTACCACCGCCTCGACTACCAACGCTTCTCGCACCCGCACCCGCCACCACTACCACCACCATCACAGCCGTCTCCTACCTTCACATACCTCCCTTCCTACCCTGACATCCCTACCATACCCCGTCAGGAGTTAACTAAAACAAGCGCATCTGCCGCTCAACTTGGCCAGCCTTGCAGTTCTTCGCCAAGGCTAAAACCTTGATACGACGAGTCGACGACCATGGTTGACATTCATCGACTTGAAGGTGGAATGCAGTAACGTACACATTCCTACAGCGTGCACACCACCGGGGCGGCTGGCTCAGTGTCCCCCGAGGGCCCCCAGGGCTGGCACGGTACCACGGGGGTAGGGGGTGGAGTGCCAGCGACAAAGATGACGTGGAAGGAAACACCAGGGTCGCCCCGCGTGTCTGCTGAGAAGGGGCTGACTCACTTGTGACGTCAAGTCGCGCTAAAGCAACCTGCGCGGGATTACCATACCTGAAGTTTCATTTACTTCGTGGAAGTGTGCATTACTCTCACCCCCAAAAAATAAAGGAACCCTCGCAAGAACATAAATAAATGGATAAACAGATAAAAATAAACACAATATAATACTGGTTTCCAATCCATCGGTGAATAATTGTACAGAATTACAACATGCAAGCATCTATAAAATACGAAGTTTTTAGTTTCGACGAATTCAAAAGTAATACATGACGTTCTAAGTTGGGAAATCTGAGCCCAAAAGTTGCACGCCTGAAATGCGATGTGCGCAATCTGTGAGAGGGAGGGAGAGGGAGAGGGAGAGGGAGGGAGAGATAAATAGAGAACTCGTACATATGTATAACACGTGTTTAAACCTCTGCACAGTTTTAAAACCATTACCAATAAACAGCGAGTATCTGACTGCCGCCATGCGATTTTGTTAATCGGTGGCAGCCTCCCTAACGTTGATGATTTCAGCCTACTTCGATTAATACAAAAGCGGCAGGTATCGGCTCTTACATTTTCTTCTGGAGTTTCCCAGGAGATTTTATTCAATTGAATGAAACTTCATACCATTTACCTCGCCACACCTGATACATCTCTCCTTGGTAGCAAAAGGAGTCCCCATCACCCATGCCATGTTGAGTAGCACCTTTCCTTTTATTCACTCTGTGGCAACCTCCATCCACCCGGCAAAAATATATAAATAAATGAATAATGATGTAAAAGGGAGGGGGGACTTTGTATTTTTGTCTACTGGAGTACTGATTCCACACATGCAGTCAATGCATTACGTGTGACCTTAGTAGTGGTGCCCTAACATTCTTTCATAACTGGAGACCAGTCTCCACTTAATCACTTTTAATTTCTACTATTCTTCCTTTCTGCTACTACTCTCCCAAATTTCTCTTTCACCACCTCTTTGAAATGATACTGTCCTCAAGGATAAATGTGTCAGTTATCTAAGACAAAATCCTTTTTATTGTTAGACGAGAGCAGTCTGGTTACCAGCTCTTCTTTTACAAAAAGCTGGAGGAGATACAGTCTAAGTTTAGCGAGAGATCCTGGGCCCTGTCCCCCCACAGATCAAGTGCAAGCCCCTCAGGGCTGTACCTTCAGATGGAAGTGAGAGTATTATTGGTTTTGAAGATGGGTACCAGGAAGACAATTCTCTCTGACACCCATCTCCCTTCACAGGTCACTGGTTCCAGCAAGGGGATTATTAATAGCGTTAAAGTTGCTGGGTTTCAGTTCAGATGTCAGTCTCAAAGATTCCTCTGAATGTCATCAGAGACAAGCCTTAAACCGCCACTGTGGTGCCCAGCTACAGCAGTAACCTCCCCAGTAAACAGCTTAAGTTCACGGGCCCCGGTGAGATTTGATGTGCTGACCCCCATGATTATGAGGCCAATGTACTAACCAGGAAGCTAGTAGAGTGCTCCTATCCTCTCCAATTAAGCTCCAATATTTTCTCTTTTTCCCAAATGACAACCACAATTTCTTATTTTTCCTGTAGTTTGCTTAAATACAAAAGTAGTGTTTGTCTCCAGCTGGTATAAAATCTACAAAACTTAAAAACAGACAAAACTATGGAGGTGACAATGATTCTCATAAATGAAGACTACAGTGAGGAACTTACTGCCTTTCAAAATGGACAAACCCTATGCTTTGAATTTTTACTTGCTTCAGGGGTAGCTGGTAGAACAAATGTACAACATCAGTTGAAGGGTTATGATAAGCCCTCTGAGTAATATATAACCTGCAGTCTGCAGAGATTGGGCCAATCCAGGTAAACAACATCCCTATCTAACAGTTATCTTCTCTTGTCAGCTATGGGAAGTTGCTTAAGATGTATGCCATAGCCTCTCCAATACCTCCTCCTTCCCTACCTTATCCTCACTTTATCTCTTTTGACAAAACCTCCCCCCACCTCTCTCTCTCTCTCTCTCTTTCAAACACACACATTAAGAAAGGGAGGGAGGGGGAGGAAAGGAGGGAGGGAGAGAGATAAAGAAGGGAAGCATTTTGTACTTCACTCGGGAAATTATCACTTCTATCCTTGGGTACAAGAGGTGAAGTCATAGAAGTGTGAGAAATTTAAGGAGGGCAGTAGAAAAGAGAAGGTTGAAGTTAAATACAGTCAACATTCCTTCTTTGAGTTGATATTAGTTTCTAATTATCAAAGAATGCTGAAGGAGTGACTGCATATAACCAAGAGAGAGAGAAAAACTTTTCAAGATCTATGAATACTTGTGACACTGAAATGTAATTACCCAGTATTTGTATAGTTGTAGTCCATTGTTCACATATCTTCTAATGACAAGTCAAAGTTCCCTAAACATGGACATATTCTACCCAATTTATTCAGACTAATACCTGATTTTATCCACCCCTTACATAACCAGAGGTTTTGATGTATGATGGGCACCATCTGAGGCTTGGTCATACCTTACTGCTGAAAATTTGATTTCATATTTACCTAGTGAATGCACAACTAAGCTATGAATCTCGTCTACCATCTCTTCTTTGTATCCCCAACATGTCCAGGGATGTCCCTCACAGTAGTGTCTTTGGTAGTTTATATATTTTCCACTTTCAAGCACTCCAAGGCCAACCCCTAAATTATGACACCTGACTCCCATAGTCATCAGCATAACTGAAAAAACCCTCCCATGGCAAGCAAAACCTTCACTGGCATGACTGCATTTAGGTCATAACCCAACATTGAAACAGTATTAATACAGAATAGGCCTGGCCATGGGTCTCCTACAAGCAACACCTGGGGTAATGGGGTTGAATGGCTTGTTTCATTTCCATGTCTATATCCTTTCACTCTACATTCCTATTCTCTCCCTTTTCATTCAGTCATTTTCCTTTATCAAAACTGACAGGAGGAAAGTTTAGTTCATTATTTCAGCTTGTCATGATGCATATTCATAGAATTTTCCTTCAATGTTCAACATGATTCATTCCCCATGTCTCACTTTGCCACTGACAAATCTGCACACAAGTTTAATTTTTTTTCTTATTTCTTTTTTCTTCTCTGAATTTGCATGCATTAATTTCTAGCCTTTGCATGTTCTTCCTGCATTCTACTGTTTCTTCTCTTTCTCCATTTTTTTAAGCCACACCTTTTTTAACAGACCTTTCTGATTCCTTCCAGTACACCTATCTACAATTTTTTCCACATCCAAGTTGTACAAGTTCAAAGAAGTTCCCAAAACCTGTAATTTTCTCCCAACATTGTATCAACCTTGTTTGCGTATCACATCTCTTAGCCCTACACCTGTCAAATGAAATTCTACCACTGCATAACCACTTTTTTCTTAAGAATTTGTGAGCAGTATTGCTGGAGTCTGAATCCATACTGATTTGGCAAGGTAATTATGTGTGTTCCAATTCTTTATTGGATCAAATTTTCAATCAATTTAGATATGTACGAGTAGAGAGACAGGTCTGTAGGATGTTGGGTTCTCTGGCAGTTTCTTTGCTTTCAGGATGAGTATGGTGTGTACTCTTTTTCAGATTGTTGGAATGCCATTATGTAACCAGGAATGGTTGATGATATCTGTCAGGGCTTCTATTGATACAGGACACTGATGTCTAAGGAAGGTCTAAGTATTTTGTCAGCAATACCCAACATTTCTATCCTTCAAGACATCACATCAAAAAGGTCAAGTCAAAGAGGTGGTAAAGGAGGGGTCTCAGAATGGAGAGATAGTATTAGTTAAGTGATAAGTATTCTTAAAAGAATGGTTTGACTATGATGCATAAGAATGTCACAAAAGTCACTATGATATTGACTGCATAAAACATGTAATCAATACATCACACAGTGATTGTACGAGTGTGAGTGAGTGTATTTACCTGATTGTAATGTATGGGGTTGGTGCTATGCCTGTCATCAATGAGGAGCTAAAATGAGAGGGGGAAAGGGTGGTGGATGAGAGTGGAATGGGTGGGAGTAGGTACGTGTCTGACTTGGCTACCTCCCTAATAAGGGGGGAAAAAAAGCTCTTGGTATATCAATAGATAACTATGCTCATGAGAATCCTGTCTTTTTATCCTCATTTATCAAACTTGGACTCAATTCAATAACCTGGACAGTTTCTTCTAATTTGCTTTAAAAAATTAAAACACCCGTGTGGAAACCTATACAGAGATTTCTCGACTTAAGGATGTTTAGAACATGTGATTTTGGAATAACATGATGTAAAAAATCAAACAAGGAATATTAAAACTTAACTGTTCACTTTATGCAATTTTTATATTATGTGATCCCTTTAGGAATGTACCCCTAGCATAAATTAAGAAATCCCTGCACTTCCTAACATCTTTCATGTAATCTATATTCTTTAATATTTTTGCTATGGCCTCTTGTTCTTTCATCCTATACTAACAAATATGTACATGTGTGAGTGACTGGTGTTCAAACAATCTATACACCAAGGGCTTTTCCCCTCCAAAAAGGTAGGTAGCCACGTCAAAAGGTAAATACCCACTACCACCCATTCCACTCCCCATCTACCACTCTTTCCTCCCTCGCATCTTAGCTCCTTATGGATGATGGGTCATCCCTGATTCCTGCCCATTGCCCTGGGTCAGAAGCAATACAGCAAGACACACCACATCCACAGCAACATTTCACTTAATTGGCAACACCACCTCTTCATCCTCTCATGCAGAAAAAGAAAGACAGGGAGAAATCCCTTTGGGCTGCATCAAAATATCATTCATCCATAAGCACTCCCTAACCACCCATCCCCCAGCCACTCTCTTCCTTACATCACAGTATCATCTGTACACAGCCATTCTCCATTCACCCCTATCTCCTGCTTTCTCCCTTCCTTGCTCAACAGATAATTCCCTTTTGCTCAACGCCCCTTTCACCCCATCCATCCATCTCATCTTAGGTCATCCTCTCTAGTTCATTCAATCCACCACTGCCTTGCACACTTTTTTTTTTTTTTTTTTTTTTTTACTAATTTTTCTTCACTTGTTCTTTCCATGTCTCAGAACCATCCCAATGCTCTTTCATCAGCCCTATCTGTCATCTCCTTTTCTACCCCTACTCTCCTCCCCACCACCTTGTTTATCATTCTATCCAACCTTGTGATTACTTACTTCTTACTTCTGCTCCCAGGTAGGCTTTCAGCCTGTCAGTTGGGCCAGCACACTTCTCCAGACTGTCCTCTCAAAGTTTTCTTCTTCCCTCAAATCCTCTATTTTTCCTAAACCATTTGCCTCTAGGATTTCTTCAACTCCATCTTTCCATCTTTTCTTCGGTCTACCTCTAGATCTGCTACCTTTTGGTCTCCAGTTCCATCTTTTCTTTGCAATTCTCTCTTCATCCATTCTCTCCACGTGCCCAAGCCACCTTAGTTGTGCCTTTTCTATTTTGCTTCTAATTGATGTTACTCCAATAATTTCTCTTATTTCATCATTTCTAATTCCATCTCTTTTGGTTTTATTTACTATTGCTCTTAACATTTTCATTTCTGCAGCATACATTAAAATCAACATACATTTCAGCAGCATACATTAAAATCAGTACCAAAACTGATTCAAAAATAGTTTTCTTTGCCTCCGTAGGTACATTTATATCTTTTAGGATAGGGTATAAGGCACAGACACCTCTACTGTACTTTGATATTCTTTTAGTTATCTCTTCTCCATTCTTGCATCCATCTTTTGTAAATACGCTTCCCAGATACTTAACACAATGTGCTTCTTTAACATTTTCAATCATTATTTTTGCAATGTCATAATTTTCTTTTGTGATGGTTAATATTTCAGTCTTCTGAATATTGATGCTTAGCCCTGCCTCATAGCATCTTTTCCAACAATTTAGAGCTCTTTCTAACTGTAATCTGTCGTTACTCCAGCAGGCAATGTCATCTGCATACACTAGTATATCTCCATGCCCTTTTCCTTGATCTCTTATTCTCTTTTTATACTTTTTATGATATGATTCAAACTCCTTCTCTCTTCTTCTCTTATGTTCCACGTTTCTGCCCCATACAGTGCTGTTGGCACAATCACTCCTTCATACAGTCTCCTCTTCGCATCCATTCCTAAATGTATATTCCTCATTACACTCTTTAATCCACCAAGGCATTTACTTGCTTCTCTCAATCTACATTCTACCTCCACCTTCACTCCACCTTTTCCTGCTACACTTGCACCCAAGTTTGAATGTGTTTGAGATGAGGTGTCTGAGAAGTATGGTAGGGGTTACTAGGCTGGATAGAGTGAGAAATGAGGAGGTGAGGAGGAGAACAGGGGTGAAAAAGGAGCTGGGAAATAGGGTTGATGAAAGAATATTAGGATGGTTTGGACACATGGAAAGAATGAGTGAAGAAAGACTAGTAAAAGAGATATGGAAGGCAGATGTGGAGGGAGCGAACATGAGGGGACGTCCTAGGATGAGGTGGATGGATGGGGTGAAGGGGGCTTTGGGGAAGAGGGGAATGTCTGTTGAGGAAGGAAGGGAGAGGACGGAAGACAGAGGTGAGTGGAGAATGGTTGTATATGGATGATGTTGTGATTGCATGAGGAGGAATGGGCAGGGGGGTGGGGTAGTGTGTGAGAGTAAATTTTGACGCAGCCCGAAGGGATTTCTCCCCGTCCTCTCCTTATATGCAAGGGGGGACAGAGAGGGGGGGGGGGGTCGCCGATTAAATGAAGTGGCCTTGCTGTGGATGTGCTGTGTCTTGCGACACTGCTTCTGACCCAGGGCGGTGGGCAAGGTGCAGGGATGACCCGTCATCCAGGAGGTGCTCAGATGAGAGGGAGGGTGGGAGGGGTGTGGAGTGTATTTAGGGATGAAATGGGTGGGAGTGTTTTTATGCCTTTCCCTTTTTGGCTACCTCCCTTGAAAGGGGGAAAAAGCCTTGGTATATGTATATGTATGTATGATATGATGATGATATGGTTTAATGTCACACATTCCCCCCTATAGGAAGGCTAGGACGGTGCTCCTCACAGAGGGCTTTGTATTGTGGAATTTAACGAACCATGCCCTTGGTTCAACTTCGCCGGTGGCAGGATTCGAACCTCCCTCACCTCGACCTTCGCCGCAAGTAATGACGCCCTAATCTGCTCAGCCAGCAAGCTTCCAACCTTATAACCTCACCATAATTCTCTCACATTTCATCTCAAACACATTCAAAATTTTCCTCTCTCCATATCTTAAATTCCAGGTCTCTGCCACATACAGTGTCATTGCCACAATTATCCCTTCATATAGTCTCATGTGTCCATATCCAAACAAAATACTGACAAACATTCAAGGCCATCTGCCCATGTTGACAAGAGCTGATGGCATCAAAGGGCACTAACAGTGCATTTGATAGATAGTTCCATATCAGGATGAACCTTATCTACACACATGGGAAGTACCACACAATGTATGATGATATGGTTTAACATCACAAACTCTCCCTTGTCAGAAGGCTAGGACAGTGTCCCTCACAAAGGACTTTGTAGCATGGAAGTTAATGAACCATGCCCTTGGTTCGCCGGTGGCAGGATTTGAACCACCATCCCTTCGGCCTTCGCTGCAAGTAATGATGCTCTAACCCGCTTGGCTAGTGAGCTTCCACATATTGTATATAAAAAAAATTGTACATACATATACCAAAGGTTTTCCCCCTCCTTACACAGGGGGGGGAGCCAAAAAGAAAAAGGCATAGAAATCACTCCCATCCATTTTATTTCCCATATATTCCACTCCCATCCACCTTCCTCCCCATCTTGGCACCTCCTATTTACATTTTTAGGACACTTCCATTTAGTAAATATACAGGTACACTGAGTGAAGGACTGATACCTCCTATATCCCACTTGCAGGATACAAATCTCGAATTGGAAGCAAATGTTCATTCATAAATATACCAAAAGTCATTTCTCCCTAAAAGATCCTCCCTGGCCTATCACCTGGATCAAAAGCAATGCAGTATGATAGTGCTCTTCAACAACTAAGCCTGTCAGCTGGAACTTGTTTACTTCCATTGCTTCACCATATAGAAACCCCTTTCTAATCCATCTAATGAACCAAATGAAAACATCACTTCAGACCATATTATACTTTTATTCATTCACATCCTCCCCTCCTATATTCCTGTTTTTTCCACTTTCTCCTTGCTCAATTGACAATCTACATGAATTGAAGTGCTCTTCACCCCATCCACCCACCTATCCATTGTATTCTTGGTCTTCCTCTGAGCTAACTCTATCCATTTCTTTCCATACTCTCTTAGTTTCTCGTCATTCTTTCTATTAATATACCCACATGCCCAACATTCTCTGCTTTAACATATACAAGTTTTCTCCTAGCCATTTCTTTGCTTCATTCCATATTTTTCCCTACCCATTTTTTTGTAACACCTGGCATAATTTTCAAACACTTCAAGTTAAAAACATTGATTTTCTTCCCTTCCATCTCTTTGTTCAGTCTCTGCTCCATACAGCACTGTGTGTACACAGCTTTATATGACCTTCTCCTTGCATTAATCCTATAATACTAATTTCTTATATCGCTTGTCATTCTACCTAAACATCTACTCCTCCATTCACCTTCTCCTTGCATTAATCCTATAATGCTAATTTCTTATATCACTTGTCATTCTACCTAAACATCTACTCCTCCATTCACCACACTATTCAACCCTAAATGCTTGGAACTCTACATCCTCATGCCTTGTGACCTTAACCCCCTCTGAGATGATCCAGACATCAGCATTATGAGGAACGAGTGTGTATACGAGGACACCTGCATTGATTATATTTATTTTGTAGTTGTAGCCGAGTGATCCCCATATTCTGTAAACAGGCTTGATTGAATTTCCTATGGTTATTAACATTTTGGGTGAAAGGGAACAAGTAATACAGCTGTAACTTTACATCTTATAAAGAGTGTTGTGATACATCATCAAATCACTGTACATCAGGCAGCTGATGCTGCACGCAAGAAATAGATTCATACTGAAGGGGTTAAGACTAACATTCATACATACATACATATACCAAAAGATTTTCCCCCATACACGAGGGGTAGCCAAAAAGAAAAAGGCATAGAAACCATTCCCACCCATTCAACTTACTGTATATTTCATAATCAATTCTGTCCACATTCACTCATAATCTTCTTTCACTCTTTCAACAATAGCTTCATTCTTCTCCATCCTCTTCATCTATGCCTAACAACCTTATGTCTCTCTCAATTCTGTCCCCTTTCAACCTTCTCTCCCATCTTCCTCTCAACCTTTTCCCCTCTGCCTGAGTCTTCCATGCCACCTTCACATGATTACATTCCTTCACCCTTAAAACATGATCACACCACCTCACGCATACCTTTCCTACCTTCTCCACTACTGGCACTAATCCTGTCTTTAACTTTATGTCCTTGATGCTACTGCTACTATTACTCCTCCTCTCCCTGGAAAACTCAAATCAGGCACTCCAACATTATCATTTCTATCCTCTCCTTCTGTTTCTCTTTCTTCTTCCTTAATGCCCACACCTCTGCAGCATATAGCTGCATTCTCTTCTCATGTACCCCTCCAAACCGTCACCAACTACTACAGTCTCTACAGAATCAATCCTAAGCACAGGGTCATCTGTAAATAGCAACTGTTTCACTTCCACACCCAATAATTCCAAACCTCTGCTTAGTCCTTTTGCAATTATAACCCATCCATATGTACCTTCAACAGTCATGGTAATATCACACGCAATGGAGCCCCATGTGCCCTTTGTATTATTCACCCATGCCACTGCTGACTTTTAATACATGAGGAGCACTGCGAGAGAGAGAGAGAGAGAGAGAGAGAGAGAGAGAGAGAGAGAGAGAGAGAGAGAGAGAGAGAGAGAGAGAGAGAGAGAGAGAGAGAGAGAGAGAGAGAGAGAGAGAGAGAGAGGGAGGGAGAGGGGGGGGGGCATTGGAGAGTTCTCCCATGCCACTATGCATAAATGGGCCCTACTAATTATGGATGGGAGGAAGGGTGCGGAGAAGGAAGGGAGAGGAGGAGTGGATGGGAGGAAGGGACAAGTGAATGGGAGGTTAAGGAGAGGGGAGGAAAACAGAATATAGAAGGAGTTGTATTGGGCCACCAATAACCACCACTCTATCATTGGACAATATCATATTGAAGAAGTGGAGCCGTGGAGATGGCAAAGGAAACATTTAAAGAGGAAGTTGAAAGGAGGGTTAGTATTAGTTAAGTGATACGCATTCTTCTTCATCTTGGAACATAAAGACAGTACTTACCAGTAACTTTTTGGCCCATACTCATTCGGTTGCGTCGGTTAGCACGGTGAGAAAGGTAGCGTTGGTGCTGTAAGGAGGACGAGGAACGGGTGCTATAGGGTGATGACCATTGGCGAGTCGTTTCTTCCTGGTTGCTATCTACACACGCCCTACCCCCTGTGACAGCACCAACCACCCCACTGTCAGGATTGTCTTGAGACTTATGTAACGAGGCGTTGTTTGTACTGCCGCCACCATGGACTGTGATTTGTCCTTTGGCCTGCCTTGACTGCAAAAACAAAAGAAATTAAACTTTAGAGGGAGATATGTATATGTCATATAAAACCAAGCACCTTAAGGTTTCTTATCTAATAATTATAAGAATTATTGCCTTGACAGGAAATCCACAGCCACACAGCAGCTAGCAATGATCCCCAGGGCTTTCTACAGGTCTCTGGAAAAGGACAGTGGAACTGTTTTTGTCACCAGCTTATTGTAGTTAGGGGAGAACAATAATCAGTTGTCAGCTCTCCTTATGTGAAAAGATAAAGGAAATATAATTAAAGTTAACTCCCCTGGGCACAGTCTGACACCCTAGTGTCAGTCACTTAAGGCTGCATATCCAGATGGAGGTGAGGATACTGAGGAG
The DNA here is from genome assembly GCF_046742065.1 of Oratosquilla oratoria. Lineage (NCBI taxonomy): Eukaryota > Metazoa > Arthropoda > Malacostraca > Stomatopoda > Squillidae > Oratosquilla > Oratosquilla oratoria. The sequence goes on from NC_134802.1 coordinate 22,745,763, forward strand.
TTGTGCAAATGGAGGATTGATATAATCAGTTTAATGTGGCTAACTATTCACTATTAGGAAGCTAGGACTGTGTCCCTTTAAGACAACTCTGTGGCATGTAATTTAATTAACTATGCCCTTGGTCCAACTCACTAGTGGAAGTATTCGATCTGTCATCAGGTCAACCTCCGTGAAGATGGGTGCCAAGGCAATTCTCTTTGATGTAAGTTTTGTAGGCTCAACATTTACAATTACCCATCACTTGTTCCTACATACATACACCAAAGGCTTTTCCCCCCTTACAAGGGAAGTAGCCAAAGTCAAATATAAATCCACTACCACACATTTCATCCCTACATACTCCACTCCCATTCACCACCCTTCCCTCTCATCTTGGCTCCTCCTGGATGATAGGTCATCCCTGCATCTTGCCCACTGCCATAGGTCTGAAGCAATGCAGCATGACACAGCACATCCACAGAACCACTTCATTTATATGTCTATTTCTCATTACATTTTTTAATCGCCCAAGCCATTTACTTGCTTCTCTCAATCTACATTCTACTTCCACATCCACTCCTCCCTTTCCCACCACATTTGCATACAAGTATCTAGAGGTATCCAATTCCTCCATTCTCTCTCCAATTTACTGCCATCCTTTCCCTTTGTACATCTCATCACCTTACTTTTACCCACACTTATCTTCAACTTCCTTCTTTCACACACCTTCCCAAACTCCATCACTAACTTCCTTAATTCCACCATTGATCCTGCCACAAGTGCAGTGTCATCAGCAAACAACAACTAGCTTATCTCCCATTTTTCTCCATTTTCTTTAACCATCTCCAATCCCCAACCTATTACCCTCCCACATCACTCCATTCATGTATAAATTGAACAGCCATGGCAACATGACATTTCCCTGGTAAAGTCCCACTTCTACCTCAAACCACTCACACTCTCCATTTCTAATTCTAATACAGGCTCTACTACCCTTGTAAAAAATCTTGACTGCTCTTGACAACTTTCATTCTATCCCATATGTCTGCAGTACCTCCCACAAACCTTCCTATCAACCCTGTCATAAACCTTTTCCATATCCATACAAGCACATAAAAATCCTTACCATTTCCTAAAGCTTTCTCACATATCTGCCTACCATAAAAATCTGATCCACCCAACCACTACCCATTGTAAACCCACATTGTTCCTCACCAATTACTCTGTTCCTCCCCTAATCCTCTCAATCAAAACCCTCTCATACACCCAAATACACTTAACAAACTCATATCCCTCTGGAACTACTACACTCACATTGTCCCCTTTTCTTTTGTAAAGCGGAACTTGTTCCTAAGTTACAAATACACAAAGCTCTTCATTGTTAGAATCCTCACTGATCAATTCTCTAATGCCTGGAACAAAATTAGTTTGAAAATGTTAGAAAAATAGCAATACTTTCCAGGGACCCATAAGGAATTTCCAAGTAATCCAAAATTTTCACAACAAATCTCTGGTTTCTGGAACCTTTTAAGGTCTGATGAACAATTTCAGAATTTATATTTTCCAAAAGATTTTCAAGAAGTTCTGTGGTTTCCAAGTTAAGAGATCAATTCTTGGGACAATGATATCACTGTTGATATGTAACTAATATATACTTGATCAGTACCACGACTATTATGATAATATTCTATATATCAAAGCAAACACTGGAGAATACCCTCCTACTAAAGTTCAAATTACTACTGTTGTGGTAATTGCAAATCTGGGTATCAAGAATTTTAACATCACCACTGATAGGTAAACAACATTTGATCAGTATCACCACTGGTATGGTGAGATGGTCCTGTGATGAGAAAGACATGACAGAGCAGCATCTCACTGCTGCCCATCTTCAAACCCTGCAAACTTCACTTGCATCTAGAGGTGCAGGTCCTCAACAACCAGTCTTTAGACTTGACCAATGATCTCTTATTATCTACCTATCTATATACCAAGGGTTTCTTCCACATTATAAGGGAGGTAGCCAAGTCAAGGTATGCACCTCCTCCCAGCCACCACCCTTGTTTTCTTGCGTATCTTCAAAAATAAGAGAGCTGACAATTGGCAACTGCTCCCCTCCTACTTTCAGCTGACGACATTTTGGCCTCATAATAATACAACCCAAACATCACTCCAAGGTTTCTTAAGCAGGGAAATCTGATAGATCATTGCTAACTACTGTTGGGATGTAGGTTTTTCAATTAACAATCAATCAATTTGTTGCCTCTGGTCTCTCTTGCAGAAGACCTAAAGCCTTCAGGTAACTGGTAACAGTCCCCAGGGAGGACCATAAGTCACTCGGGGAAAATATCAAAAAGAAACAAATCTAGGAAAACTCAAGGCAACAATAATCAACTAATTTATCAATCAATCAATCCATTGCCCCTGGTCTCTCTTACAGATGACTCTGCTGTCTCCAGGAAACTAGCAACAGCCTCTGGAAGAGACCACAAGTCACTTAGGGAAAGATATTGTGTTGTCAGGGTTTCTTTGGTGTGGGGCATTGTAGTACAAGGTGTTCTGTGTCTTTTGTGTGGTGGTTGCATCTGGGGCAGTTTAAATCTGGGGCCAGGCCTATTCTGTGTCGGTACCATCTTAACCTGATGCCTGATGTACAATGATGCATCACAATACATGCATTACAAAATATGAAGTTACTACTGTTATACTTGTTCTCTTTCACCCTGAATAAATATAATGTCACAGAAAACGTGATCAAGCCCGTTCACAGAATACGGAAGTCAGCAAGTTGTTGCTGGTATACTCATATACCCTACTCATGGCTCATGACACATATATAGGTGTCATTGTATTCAAGATGTTAATGACAGATGTTGACCTCAGTCTAGGCATGTTAGTGTGGTTCTTGTCTGGAGTGGGAGGGTTTTCTCTATGTGACTTGTATTGGGGTTGTTGGCATATCGAGTTTGGTGGTCTATATCAAAATGGGGTAAATGTGTTTATGTGTGGTTTGGGTGGTAGGCTGTGGTTGATGCTTGAGTTGTATGCTGCAGGTGTAGCTTTTTTTGTGTTCTGTTGGTGGTGCTTGTGAGATGTGGTGTGAAGGGTGTGTATTGTTAAAGGTTCTGGCATAGAACTGCATTCCTGTTTTTTTCATCTGATGTTCTATTGAGAGGATTTTCGTTTCTGCATGTAGGTGTCCCTACGGGTCTTTTTGGTGAATACAGTTATTACTCTCAGTGCTCCATTCTGTAGAGTTTGTAAACTGTGTTTGATTAGTTGATTGCTGGTAATCATGCTATGGAAGTTCTTCTGAACTGTTTATAGATGGTTACTGATAGGTTGGTATGGCAATTAATCAATGTGTTTCCCCTGGTCTCTTTTGTAGCAATGGCAACCAGACTGGCCCAAAAGTTACTTAAGGAAGAAATAAGGTGTTGATTCTCCGAGTAGTATGCAACTCTCTGGTATGGGAAGTTCTGTAAATCAAAGCTAATATTAGACAATACCTAACAATAATTACATATTTACACATTTTGCACCTTGGAAGGTGGGAAATCTAGTCTTCATCCTACATATTCATGCTACTGAAATTCAAACCACTGCTGTCAAATTACTTGCTACTCTGGATATACAATATCATGTTACCAGTATCACCATTCGTATAGTATTAATCTGTAAATCAAAGCCAATATTGCACAATACCTAAAATAAAATAAAATCCATGTGGCAAGAACATCTGTGGTGCTGAATTGCCAATCACTACTGCCAAGCTAGTAGTATCTTGGTGCCATGAATTTTGAAGCTAAGGATTGGTTATGGCAATCTATATTGTCATGGAACTGGTGAAAGAATTATGCTGTGAGCTAGTTGTTGTTTGCTGATGACACTGCAGTTATTTCAGAGTCAGAGGTTTAAGGGAGTTAATGACGGAGTTTGAAAAGGTATGCAACAGGAGAAAGTTGAAGGTAAATGCAAGGTAATGAGATGTACAAGGGTAGAGGATGGCAGCGAGTTGGAAGTCTAAAAGAAGAGAGGCTGGAGGAAGTTGATACATTTAGGTATTTGGGGTTGCATGTGGTAAGAATGGAAAGAATGGAGGTGGAGGTAAATTGTAGACGGAAGTTAATGCCTTAGGGGGTTTAAAAAAATTCATAAATAGGCAACTGGGAATGGATGCAAAGAGGAGATTGTATGAAGGGGTGATTGTGCTGATGGCAGTGTATGGGACAGAGACTTAGAATTAAAGAGAAGCACTGAGGAAAAGTTTAAGTGTGTTTGGGATGAAATGTCTGAGAAGCATGGTAAGGGTTACTAGATTGGATAGTGTGAGAAATGAGGCAAGGAGGAGAGTGGAAGTGGAAAAGGATATGGTAGACAGAACTAATGAAAGATTATTGGATTGGCTTGGACACATGGAAAGAATGAGTGGTGAAAGATTAGTCAAAGAGGTGTGGAAGGCTGTGGTGGAGGGAGTAAATTTGAGGAAACAACTGAAGATGAGATGGATGGAAGGGGTGAAGGGGGCATTGAGCAAGGAAGGGAGCAGGCAGGAAATAAATATGAGTGAAAAATGAGTGTATATGGGGGATGGGGGGGGCAGGAGGTGCTTATATGTACAGTAAATGTAGCCCAAAAGGACTTCTCCCCGTCTTCTCTTTTTCTGCACGAGAGGACAGAGAGGGGGTCACCGATTAAGAAAAGTGGCGTTGTTGTGGATGTTCTGTGTCTTGCTGCATTGCATTTGACCTGGGGCAGTTGGTGGATGCAAGGATGACCCATCATCCATGAGGATCCGAGATGGGAGGGGTGGAAAGGGAGTGTAATGGGTGGGAAATGGTACGTGCATCTGACTTAGCTACCTCCCTTATAAGAGGGAAAAAGCTCTTGGTATATATAGATAGTTATACCTTCTACCCTGCACTCGGGCACTGACTTCATGGTGACATGCAATCAGTATTTTAGGGACTGTTCTGAGGTACCCCTGTTGATGAGAGCTACACATTTGTGTTACTAGCAAAAATTGGGACTAACAATGAGTAATTGCATGAGGTGGTCATAAAAGTTGGACAGAGAAGCTGCTCATTTTCAAAACCCATCAACCCCCTCAACTCTATCAAGTGGTGCAGCCCTGAGGGGCTGAGATTTGATCTCCAAACTGGACCAAAGACCTCTCACCATTAACTTAATCCTCAGCATATGACTGAGATGTGAGTGGATGTACAAGGATGCTAACTTCAGTGTCCTGATAATATTTAGTTTGTAGTTGTAGCTGAAAGACCCCCTATTCTGTGTAGGTTCTCCTTCTGTATAGTATCCCCGAGGGTCTACTGCTTTACTCACCAATTATATAAATCAGATCATGCCCCACCCTCATTTTGTGTTGGGTTATTATACATTGGGCAGCTGGTGATAACAGATAATGGACTTGTGTGTATTCCTTCTTTCACTTTTTTTTCAAAGAAAGAGAAAAAATTGATCCTATGTACAAGCCTGATCATGCCCCCCCCCCTTTTTTTTTCTTGATGACAATTTCTGTGGTTATCCACATTCAGTGTGAAAGAGAACAAGAGAAAGGGAAATATTACAGCTTTATATATTATATATTGTGTCATCTAGCCATCCCAAGCATAAATGTGTGTGTCTCACTTACACCCAGAAAAAGAAAAATCCTGCCTTATATTGCTACAACAACTAATGGGTTAAGAGAGAGAATTAGAGGGGTGAGCTGGCAGGGAAAAATATGATAGGCCTATGTGAACAAACACACACACACAAACTACAAGCATAGCTCCCCTTCCTGTATAATACAACTAGGTAAACACACACACACACACACACACTGGAACAAACTAAACAGTGAAACAGTGAATGCCAGAACTATACACGAGTTCAAGAATAAACTGGATCTGGAGAGATACTAAAACAGGTCACAACGAGCATAGCACCTTGGTAAATTATTTTCAAGAAATCCATCATATCCGGAGATGTCCCAAGAGAATGGAAGCTAGCTAACATTACTCCCATATTCAAAAAAGGTGACAAAAAGAAACCAAATAACTATAGGCCTATAAGTTTGACTTTAATCGTAGGAAAAATAATGGAAACTATCATCAGAGATGCTATCGAACATCATTTAGAAAGTAACCGTTTGATAAATGATAGCCAGCATGGTTTCAGACGGAAACGTTCTTGCGTGACTAACTTACTCGAATTCTACAACACAGTTATCTCGAATTATGACAAAAGAAACAATATAGATTTAGTATATCTAGACTTTGCAAAAGCTTTTGATACCGTCCCACACGAAAGACTACTTACTAAACTAGCTTTGCATGGAATAAGTGGTAGCCTATTAGGTTGGACTAGTAATTGGTTGAATGATCGAAAACAGAGAGTTGTTTTAAATGGAAAAACTTCTGAATGGAAAAGTGTTGCAAGTGGAGTTCCTCAGGGTTCCGTTCTTGGGCCACTTCTATTCATAGTATATATAAATGATATAGACCATGGACTAAAATCTACTGTTTCCAAATTTGCTGATGATACAAAACTGTGCGGAGTGGCAAATGATCACTCAAACCAATTAGATATTCAAGAAGATTTAGATAAATTACAGCAATGGTCTGAAAAGTGGCTAATGAATTTTAACAGAAGTAAATGCAAGGTAATGCACATAGGTAAAAATAACAGTAAGTACGATTACAAGTTATTTGGAAATTCGTTAACAAAAGTGGATAGTGAAAAAGATCTCGGCGTAATTATCAGTAACGACCTCAAATCATCCAAGCAGTGTATTTCAGCCTCTGAGAAAGCGAATAAGATTCTAGGACTCATTGCGCGATCTTTTGATTTCAAAAGTCCATCACTCATTAACAAGCTATATAATTCGTTAGTTCGTCCACATTTGGAATATGCTGTTTCCGTATGGTCACCGAATCTCATTAAAGACATTGACAGATTGGAAAGAGTACAACGGCGAGCCACAAAACTGATTCCAAATATCAAAAATAAATCATACGAAAATCGACTAAAACATATGAATCTGTTTTCCCTAAAAAAGCGTAGACTCAGAGGTGACTTGATACAGGTCTTTAAAATTCTAAAGGGAATTGACAACATCAAAAGTGACCAAATTTTTACATTGAATGAGAATCAGACAAGAAACAATGGTTTCAAACTGTCCGGAAATAGATTCAATTTGGAAGTAGGTAGAAACAACTTTGCCAACTGTGTAGTTAATGAATGGAATAAACTTTCTGCACAGGTAGTGCAATGTAGTTCAGTTCAAAGCTTTAAGAATTATTTAGATAAATACCTAAGTAAGATGCTGTAATGATTATAATTTATCTTATATTATTTGTTTTTGTTTTGTTATAATTTGTCTGTCTGATTTTTATTTATTATTAGTTATATGTCAATTTATTATTATTTACTATTTACCCGTTTGTTTATTATTTAACTATACCTATGAATTTATTTATGTATTTTATTTGTTATTTACATTATCATAGTTTTTATTTATTATTTTATTATTAATATGATTTTTTTTTTTCGCATCCGACCTAGATATGGATCAAAAGGTCTCCTGTCGGTATGCTCCGCCTTTGTAATCCTTTGTAAATAAATACTGTAGAGCTTATATTTTATTTATACAAGCTCATCATAAACTAAAAAGTGTTCTCAGTAAAAGTTGATTATTACTACATGAACAGTTAAAGAAGATAGGGCTACTATAGTCATGGTGAAATGTTCACAAATTATCATACATTTGATAAAGTACCACACAAAAAGCAATTAAGAAAACTGGAATCAATAGGTGGTATTCAAGGAAAATTATTGGAATGTATGGAAGATTTCTTGACTTGGTTTAAAAAACGAGGGTAGTACTTGGAGACAAATACTTGACCTGGGAAGTAATGTTAAGTGGAGTCCCACAAGGTTCGGTATTGGTTCTGATTATGTTTGCCATATATATAAATGACATGAAGGTGTAGAACGTTATATGAACTTCTTTGCAGATGATGCAAAAATATTAAAGAAAGTATAGAGGAAGATTGTGAATCACTACAGAATGTAGTATAATAAAGTTTGGAAAAAGTAAAAATAGAATATCAAGGAAATACAAAACTGGTGCAGAGGAAGTCAAAATAGCAAGCTCGGAAAGGGACCTAGGTGTAATTATCAGCAAAGACATGTCACCAGATGAGCATATCAACAAAATAGTCGGAGAAATCTTCAATTTACTAAGGTTGATGAAAGTGGCTTTTGACTATTTGAATGAGGAAAGGGTAAAGAAAATATTAGTTACACTGATAAGACCAAGACTGAAGTATGCTGTGACACTATGGACACCCAGTACTAAAAAGAATATAAAGAAACTAGAAAGTATACAAATATCAATGACAAAGATGGTACCAACACTCTCCAAATTGACATATGAACAAAGATTGTCCAAACTGGAACTACCAACCCTGGAACAATGAAGAGAAAGAGGAGATCTGCTGACTATTTACAGAATTATGAAAGGAATGGAAGTCCTAGAGATAATTTATTATAGTGGGACAAAAGGAAAACAAGAGGACATGAAAATCTCAAAAAGGATAGTTATAGAAGAGATCTGAAAATGAATAGCTCCCCGCACAGAGTGGTGGATATCTGGAATAAATTGGATGAGGCAACAGTGTGTACAAATACTATTCGAGAATTTAAGAACAAACATGATGCTGAAAGATACAAAGATGGGTCACTACAAGCATAGCTCCCATCCCATATAATAAAACTAGGTAAATACACATTTTCTCCTTTCACTTGCCTTGTATTTTCATAACGCACATATTGTGATGGATCATCAAACCATCATACATCAGACAGCCTAACACTCTTGCTCAGATTGAAAAGTTAATCTGTATTTCTTACTTTTTTCACACATGTGGAGTTGACAACCATCAAACACACTCATCTTTCTACAATTTTCTGTCAGTGACATAAAAACATTCCCACATTGATACAACACAGACATCAGTCCAAAGTTTCTTCACAGAGGGATGTTCCAAAGACCAATGCCAGTTCCATATAGTGAAACTTTGTGGCAACGATTGATTGATAGCAAAATCTCTGCTATCACAGGAATAATAAGAGATGTTTTGCAGTGCTGTCCCTCATTTCTGTTACCTAGATGAACCTAGTCTTTACCACTTCTATGACTACCTCTTCCTCCTCTTATCCCTGTGACAGTAGCAATGGTGGTGGTAGTTAGAATGCCACTACTGTGTACCCATGTGTGTCATAGAAGGTGACTTGATAGGGTGGAGGGAGAGGACTGGGGAATTCCCATTGTATTTTTCTCCTATGAAAAGTCATGGCATAGTGGAACTGGGAGGACCCCAACCAGAACCCTGGTAATTGGGTCAATGAATGTAAATTACATAGTACTGATGCAACCAAATAAGAAGAGACTGGTAGTATGTATGTTTGTGAGAAGAAATATGAATGTGTTGTGTCAAATGCAACAAAACTAAAAGGGAAAGATGTGTTGGAGTACTATGAATGGACAGTCGCAGCCCAGACAACTGCATACAAGATAATTGCGTAACTGTTTAATTGCAAAAATTATAAGGAATTTAGATATTCTATACATTCATGGATTAACACTGTTAAAAAAAAATAAAGAATTTAAAGTTATAATTGTACATACATACATACATATACCAAAGCTTTTTCCCCCTTTCAAGGGAGGTAGCCAAAAAGGGAAAGGCATAAAAACACTCCCACCCATTTCATCCCTAAATACACTCCACACCCCTCCCACCCTCCCTCTCATCTGAGCACTTCCTGGATGACGGGTCATCCCTGCACCTTGCCCACCGCCCTGGGTCAGAAGCAGTGTCGCAAGACACAGCACATCCACAGCAAGGCCGCTTCATTTAATCGGCGACCCCCCTTGCATATAAGGAGAGGACGGGGAGAAATCCCTTCGGGCTGCGTCAAAATTTACTCACACATACTACCCCCCACCCCCACCCCCTGCCCATTCCTCCTCATGCAATCACAACATCATCCATATACAACCATTCTCCACTCACCTCTGTCTTCCGTCCTCTCCCTTCCTTCCTCAACCGACATTCCCCTCTTCCCCAAAGCCCCCTTCACCCCATCCATCCACCTCATCCTAGGACGTCCCCTCATGTTCACTCCCTCTAAAAAGTTATAATTGTAGCTTTAGAAATATTACAAATTAAAAGCCACTTATTTCTATATTTGCAAATTGTGTAATTGGTTAATTGCGAGAATCACAGGGAAAAAGGATTTAAATATTTGATACACTAATGAATTAGTGTTACTTGAAAAAATAAAGAATTTAAAATTAAATTTGTAGTTGCAGAAATATTACAAATAAAAACACCAAGAGGATGAAAAGGAGTAAGAATAAAAAAAATTTTTCCTATGGAGCCTTGGAATGTTGGAGAATGTGTGACTAATCAGTTGTTCAGATCTAACACCAGTTTAGAAGAATTCCTTTGAAAAATTCTTTAACTTGGCACTACACTTTTATTTGGAAATTAATTGAAATATTGAAAAAAGAGGAAGCCAATGTATTAAAAAACAGATTAAAGTAGTACAACAAAAAAGTAAAAATATAAATAAGAGAATGACTGTTAGAAACATACAATCATGTTAACAAGATAATTTTTGTTAAAAGTGATAACCCACAACATACAGCTTTTTATTTTATTTGAGCTATATTTTATTTTTAGTATTTTGAGCATTTTACTCTACATCTACATACACAACCAGTAAATAAAATATAATTATTGTTCATATATTTTTCAATAATGTTACACAACTAGTGTATTTTACGAAATTTAAAAATTTAAATACTTTCGACTATTATTCCCTTTTTAATCTTTAAATATAACCTGGTTTACACAAATACGCAGCCAGGGTCACAAATGTCTGGGCCATTAAACATAAGTGTATTTTATATCAAAATCCCTTATTCCTTATAATTTTTTGCAAGTAAGCAATTACACAATTATCTGATACACAATTGTCCAGGTACACAACTGTCTGGGACACAATTATCTGATACACAATTGTCCAGGTACACAACTGTCTGGGACACAATTATCTGGACACAATTTTACAGAAATTTAAAAATCTAAATACTTTAGACTTTTATTCCTTTTTAATCTTTAAATATTACCTGGTTTACATAATTACGCAGCCAGGGTCACAAATGTCTGGGCCATTAAACATAAGTGTATTTTATATCAAAATCCCTAATTCCTTATAATTTTTTGCAATTAAGCAATTACACAATTATCTGGTACACAATTGTACAGGTACACAACTGTCTGGGACACAATTACCTGGACACAATTGTCCTAGATCCACTGGAGTACAGTATTATAGTATGTTGTCACTGGTGGCACTGTTGATAATTGATGAGATAGTATGTGGTGGGATGAAGAGAAGTGTCACTGAGGATAATGTCGGTAAAGGTGAGATTAGGATGGGAAATATAGGCCTGTTAGTGAGTGCACGTTGCCAAGTGTGTGTGTATGTGTATTTTACCTAGTTGTATCTTACAGGAAGGGGAGCTATGCTCGTGGTGTCCCATCTATTTACCTTGTTGTAATATATCTGTATATCTTGCAGTGTCTAGTTTGTTCTTAAGTTCATGTATGGTTTTTGCACACACTATTATTTTGTCCAGTTTGTTCCAGATGTCCACCACCCTGTGTGGGAAACTTTTTTTCGTCTCTTCTATAACTATCCTTTTTGAGTTTATTTCCATGTCCTTTTGTATTTCTTGTCCCAATTTAGTAAGTCCTCTCTATCAAGGACTTCCGTGCCTTTCATGATTCTGTAGATGGTCAGTAGGTTGCCCCTCTCACTTCTTTGTTCCAAAGTTGGTAATATCAATTTAGCCAGTCTCTCCTCATATGACAGGTTTGAAAGTACTGGGGCAATTTTCATGGTTGCTCTCTGGATTCTCTCAATTTATATTCTTTTTGGTACTGGGTGACCATTGTGTCACAGCATAATCCAGTCTAGGCCTTATTAGTATGACTAATTCTTTTTAACTATTTCTTCATCTTAATAGATAATAGCTACTTTTATTGATCTTAGCAAGTTGTAGGATTCTTCAACAATTCTGTTTGTTTATCAAGGGCCAAGTCATTTGAGATAATTACTCCTAGGTCTTTTTCTGATCCCACTTTCTTCACTTCTTTTGTTCCAACTGTATATTGTCCTGATATTCTTTTTTTACTTTTTTTCCGAATTCCATTATGCTATATTTCTTGATGTCTACTTCTCACTTCTGACTCCATTTCCAAACCTTGTTTAGGTCTCTCTGTAGCGATTCACAATCCGTTTCGATTTTCACTTTCCTCAACAATTTAGCATCATCTGCAAAGAAGCTTGTGTAACATTCCACATCTTCATCCATGTCATTCACATAAGTAGTGAACATTATTGGAGTCAATACTGATCCCTGTAGAACTCCACTAACCACCTCCTCCCTGCCTGAACACTTTTTTCTGAGCACTACTCTTTTTTCTACCATGCAGGAAATCCTCCATCCAGTTTAGTAGGTTACCTTGTATCCCTCGTATGTTTTTGTTTTGTTTTTTCTCTCTCTTGTACTTTGTCAAAGGCTTTTTGTACGTCTAGGAAAGCACAATCAGCTCATCCATCCTTTTCTTGTATATCTATTAGTCTTGAGTAGAAACATTAAATCTGTAGCATATGATCTTCACTGTCCAAATCCAAATTGTCTAGAGTTTATTATATTTTCTTCCAGGTGGTTTACCCATCTATTCTTGATCATTTTTTCACAAATCTTAGCTACAGGTGCTTGTGAGGGAGACTGGTCTGTAATTAGCTGGTTCTTTGTTTCCTCCTTTATATATTGGTACAATGTTGGCATTTTTCCAGTCGTTTGGTATTTTCCCTTCTTTGGGTGAGCAACTTATGTCCATTAGTTTTTCTTTACATTCTTTAAGTATCCAATTTGCAATTCTGTCTGGGCCGTGCAATTTCCTAACATCAAAGATTGTTACATACATATACCAAAGGCTTTCCCCCCCTTACACGGGGGGGTAGTAGCCAAAAAGAAAAATGCATAGAAATCACTCCCACCCATTTCATTTCACATAATCTATTTTTTTTTTTTTTTGTGTTATTGTTATTTCCCTCATGGGGGCAGCTTGTACTTCACTTCCTTCATCCCAATGCTGTACTTTTTCTCTAGTGAAAACAGACTTGAAGTGATTGTTCATGACTTCGGCCATTTCTAGATCTGTGTATTCTATATTTCCATGGCATAGTTTCACCATTTCCTTTTTGTTTTTTAATTTACCATTCACATATTTATAGAATAGTTTGAGGTGATCTTTACATTTTTCTGTTATGTCTATTTCATAGTTTCTTTTTTCCTCTCTGCGCACTTTTACATATTCATTTCTATGGTTGATATATATTTGCCATTTTCCAGGCTTTTCATCTTTACTCCATCTTTTTCAAGCTTTATCTTTATCTTTTGCCTCACTGCATCTTCTGTTGAACCAGCATTTAACATACACCTTCTCTTATTTCTGTCTTAGTATATATTTATTTACTCCATTATAGATTTCCAGCAAGATCATCCATTTCTCTTCCCCTTTTGTCTTGTTAATGTAGAATTCTTCCCAATTTGCATTTTGAAATAATTTCTTAAGTTTCCCCAAGTCCATTTTGATGTATATCAATCTTCCTTTTCTGTATTTTTCTTTTCTTTCCATATATATTTCTTCCTTTAGTTCAGCCTCTATTAGTATGTGGTCACTCTTTCCAAATGGTGTCTTGTACTCAATTTTAACAACAATTTCAGGTTCTGTTGTAAATAATAAATCTAGTCTTGACAGTTCTTCATTACCTCTGTATCTGGTATTTTCATTTACTCGTTATGTCATTGTATGTTCTATAGTCATGTCAAGTAATACATTTCCCCATAGATCCTCTCCACCTTTCACTGTCATCTTTTCCCAACAGATTTCTTTGCAGTTAAAATCTCCCATAAGTACCAGGTTACCTCCACTGGGTCACATGAAGAACTGTCACCCCAGAATGGCCACATGAAGAACAGTCATCCCATGAGATCCCACCTGAAGAACTGACACCCCAGTAAGCAGAATATCAACAGTGGAATAAAGATAGATTAGGTTGAAAGAGGATTATGCTTATTGTCATCAACTTATGCAACCGAAGAATCGTAAACTCAGGATAACCCACATGAAGAATTGTCACCCTAGGATAGCCCACATGAAGAATTGTCACCCTGTCAAAGTCTGGGGAGACGATTCTTCATGTGATCCCCTCCATCCTTCAGTATTTTATTTAATGAATGCTTTGTATCATCTAATGTTTTTGAATGCTTGCCCTCTTTCCAAGAGTCCATCTTTGGGAGGACAGACCACCACAAACTTTCTACTTTTCATGTTGCTGTCTTCAACTTTTATCATGATCATTTCCACACTATTTTTACTCTCAGAAACCTTCATCACATTTAAGTTTTTCTTGGCCAAAAATGTAATTCCTCTGCCTTGTTTCTCATTTCTATTTTTAATCCTATAATTGTATAACCCATGTCCAACACTATTAGATGGTAGTGGACCCCTTAATTTTGTCTCCACAATTCCCATTATATCTGGTTTTTCATTTTTTTTTTTTTTTTTTTTCATTTTTTTCATTTTTTTCATTTTTTTTTTTTTTTGGAGAGAGAGAGAGAGATAGAAAGGAAGAGGTTGAAGCATTTTGGATTGATTTAAACAAGCTGGTAGATGGAGTAGAGAAGTATGGTGTGTCAGGAATGAATGACAGTGAAGAGATATTAAACACGCATTATGAAAGGGAAATGATAATAGTGAACACAGTGTTTAAGAAAAGACAACCAGAAGTACATGTGGGTTAGGATGGTGGGTGGTTAAGTAAATGACATGGTATTAATGGACTATAAAGTGGTGCCAAAAAGCAGGACTGGAAGAGTTCTGGACACAAATGTGTTCATGGGAATGGGTTTGGAAGTTAAGTAGAAGGAAGACATGATATATTAATTTACATTGGATGAGCTAACAACATTCAATTAATATTTAAACTCAAAAAGATGATACCTGTACTATGCATAACTGAATGCATGTGCACACCATGTGTCAGAACTTTTTATGACTAATCAAGTTAAAGTATGAATAACATGACAATCTTACAAAGCCAATATCTTACCTTATTTATCTTATTAGGATTGTCCAGGTACTGCTGAAGAAGTGAATGTTTCCTTGGAGGACCAGGCCGTGTTGAGGTTGTCTGCTGAGTGGCGTAGCGGGGCGATCTTCGCACGCCTACCGCACTGGACCCACCACCACCAGATCCGCACCTCTTACCACCGTACCTGCAACATACCAAAGAGTTACTACAAACCATCTCAAATAACATGAAAATGTATACATACATGACTATATATGCATGCCAAAAGTTTATGGATACTGTGTGTGTGTATGTATATATATATATTATATGTATATATACAGTATATATATATATATATACATATATCCAAAAAGAAGACTGCCTCTCTCATTCTTCCACTCCTATATTATGCAATTCATTATTAGGTGGATTAGACACTTAAGTAGGTACTGATAGTAAGGTTTAATATGTAACTAATACATATGTTTGCACCAAATCAGGTTTACCTGATGCCTCATACAGACAACACACAATCTACTCTAACATGAAAGCTTTCTGCATATCCAAATATACTCCAGTATGCCTGTGGTAGAAGAAATCACAACTGACCCTAAGGCTTTCCCAAAGCTTCCCCACTGAGGTAACTAAATACTATCTGAACTATTCTGAAAAAAAGGAGGGGAGGAGGTGGAAGAGGAGGAAGGGGGGAGGTGGAAGAGGAGGAAGGGGAGGAGGAGGAAGGGGAGGAGGAGGAGGAGAGATGGATATTACAAAACACACATGCACATACCAAAGGCTCATTCCCCATTATATGAAGGTTTGCAATGTTGGAGCACACATCCATTACATACACGTTAAAGCCCATTTAACATCCATTCTATATCAGCTCCTCTAGTATGATAGGTCATTCCCATTCCCCACTACATCATTTAGGTTGAGGGCTATGTAGTGAGACAGCACTTCCACAACAGGGCCAACAGCTGGAGTTGGTTTAACCCTACCGTTCCATCACATCACAAAACCCCTTCTCATCTGCTCAAATTAATTCACAAAGTTGATAGAAAGAAAATCCCTTCAGGTTGCCATCCTTAGATCCAATCAAAACCTATACCCACTCCTATCTTTTGCATTCTCTCTTCCCTGCTCGACGTTCTTCTTACATCTAAAGCTCCCTTCAACCCATCCATTCACCTCTCAAGTTCACTCCATTACTTCTGGTTTCCACACTTTCTGCTTGACTTTCCTCAATCTTTCCATATGCCCAAACCACCACAGTATTCTTGTATCTACTCTATACACAAGCTCTATCCCCAACATTCTGTCTCACTTCATCATTTCTCACTATTTTGTAACATACATATACCAAGGCTTTTTCCCCCTTACTAGGGAGGTAGCCAAAAAGGAAAAGGCATAAAATCACTCCCACCCATTCCATCCCTGAAAACACTCCACACCCCTCCACCCTCCCTCCCATCTTAGCACCTCCTAGATGACGGGTCATCCCTGCACCCTGTCCACTGCCCTGGGTCAGAAGCAGTGTCGCAAGACACAGCACATCCACAGCAAGGCCACTTCATTAAATCGGCGACGGGGAGAAATCCCTTCAGGCTGCGTCAAAATTTTGCTCACACACACTACCTCACCCACCATCCCCGTCCATTCCACCTCATGCATCACAACATCTTCCATATACAACCATTCTCCATTCACCCGTCTTCTGTCCACTCCCGTCCTTCCTCAACAGACATTCCCCTCTTCCCCCAAAGCCCCCTTCACCCCATCCATCCACCTATCATATTTCTCAAACACTTCTCAAAAACATTTATGGCAATTTTTTTTTCTTTTTGCCTGTTATATTTCAAGTTGCTGTTTTATATAGTACTGTGGGTACAGTCATACATGAGGTTGAAATAAAAAGCCCAGTGACATGAGCAACCACCAATATTTCCTCTTAGTAGAGATAGTATTAAAATATCAACAAAATGTTCTCATACAGTTCCAATATGTTTCAACAATGAATTAGGCTTGAGTTTATGTATTAGCAATTCATTTTCCATTAATTACATTACCTAATATATTATTCTATTTAAATTTTTACTATCCATAATTGGAAGTAGTGTTATTTTTTTCACCCAAATAAAAGCAAACATGGGAGGGGGGGGGGGTCCAGTTGGTGTGCTTCCTCATCTTCATATATTAGTTGTAATAATATTTTACATAATCATTATGAAAGACATCACCTTGTGTCTAGTGTCACAGCCCTCATTGACTATGAGGTCAGGTTGTACCCTCTGCTCCCAACAAATCCTGGCTACATCACTCTTGTATGTACTACCATTCCACAAACCTTCCCTATCCCTCTCTCTAGTTCCTTCTTGGTAATCTCAAAAAAGCAAAAAATCTGTGTGTGAATAGTGTTGACCTATTACAGGAGAGGGATACACCAGGGATCAGCAGTATTAATGGTAGTGATGAGGCATAATCTTTGTATGGTTTAAATTGGAAGGAGTAAAAGAGGCAAAAATTTCCCTCTCTACCTCACTTTGCTAACATATACTTACAATGACACATCATTATGTTCACTGCTAAAAGTATAACTGACATAGGTTATAATCTCATACAATATGTATACTATTCTTTTATTCACAGGCATTTTGGGATATTAATTAAAATCATGGACCCCTGGCTCTGCTTTCAGTGCATGAAGTGCTTATTTGTCCAAATCCTTTAAAACCCCCTATGATCCAGTGACCATGAAGCAAAATACTATGTTAAAAAAAATTATATATATTATATATATATATATATATATGTATGCATATATACATATATATATATATATATATACACATATATATACATATATAATATACATATATATACATATATATATATATACATACATTGGAGTAAGGGATGGGAGACATATATATATATATATACAGTTTCACAATATACAGTTATATATTTATACATCATTTCTTGGTTATAGACACATTTTCCATGGATGTCATCAAGATGATCACCTGGGCAGTCTGATACTACTTCTACTTCACAGTTTTCAAACCAAAATTTCAAAGCCTTTACTGAGTGCCTGAAGCCCTACCCTGGTCTCATTCTGGCAAAACTGCTGGCCATGTCCTCATTCTAATTCTTTGGTTTTGTTGCCACCCTTCTTCAATGATGTAGGCATCTTCTCAGGTGGGCCTGGTTCACTTGCTCCAATGTTTCAACACTTGTTTACCATCTTATTTTACAATTTATATTTGCCATTTAATATTTTCAGTGGTCCTTTTAAACAAGAATAATTTCATTCTTCTCTTTAATGGATTATTTTTTAACTGTCTGGCCTTTAGGTAAACAACAATCAACACAGGCAAAAAAAACAAAAAACATTGTCAGCGATGATTGATGCTTAACCATTTAGGCTGTGTATTTGGGATCAGACAAATGAGAATCCCTGGGATGCTATTACCACTACTACTAAACACATAAGATAGCTTAAGTCCAAAACTCTTGTCCCATGAAATCACAATTCTAAGCACAATACTTATTCTCAAACTAAAATGATTTCTTGGACTAATACTAAGAGGTTCATTCATGCATTCACTTTCATTATTCTGAATATAGCAATCATGTCACCTCTATTAATTTTTATAACAAGGGCAGTTCCAGGTTTTCTAATCTTTTCTTGTACATTGCAGGTCTGCTAGGCTAGCGATCATTCTAGTTGTTGTTATATTGTTATTTGTATTCTCTTTGCATTATTTAAAATCCTTTTTGTGTGGGGACCAAACTGCTCTACACATTCTAAGCTAGGGCATATTAGGTTCTATACATTTTTTTAATCATCTTTTCATCCCTGTGGAGAAATGTTACTCATATTCATGAACAGGTTTCACCTAAAATCTTATGTGTTTACCATGTGCAAAATGATCCTGACCCTCTTAAGCTTCTGTATTAGCTTCATATCCTATTGTGCAAATCATAGCCTTTGTATTTCTACTTATTTCCAGTACACTACATATCTTAGCATTGAAATTAATTTTCTATATTTGGCTCCTGTCATAGATTGTCTATATCTTTTTATAATAATTTGCAAGTTTTCTGTTCTATTCTCCTCCAGATCTATGTATCATATGCAAACAGTGTAGCTTGCCATTCTTTTCATCATGTCATTGGCATACTTATGACAATATAATTACAACTGAATAACAGCATTAATGACATAAATGTTTTAGAATGAATACTATAAACCTCACATGTACAAAGGGCACCAAATATAACAAATTTAATTTCAGGAGATTAATAACAGCTGATTATCAATAATAAAAGTATTGGAATGTTAATAATTGCGTGGTATACAAAATTTTGGATTTGGTTTAAAAATTCAAACTACAGTCCATGGGGAAATTCAGCAACATGGTAGAAATGCTGTATTATGATGATATTGATATTGCACTATGTAAGCAGTGCTGTTGCAACTTGTTGGTTGAGGCTTTACAATATGGTGGCAGAGATCTCCACTATGGAGTCACTGACATTGTGGATTGAGGTTGTGACAAGCCATGGGAATGTGGTGGAAAACCATGGGGGTTGTATGAGGCTGCAGAAGAGGCTATACTGGTGGTGGGGTTTGGCTATGGTGAAGCTGCATTACCATAGTGCTCTAGACTGGTTGAATTGTGGTGGTGGCAACAGATGATGATTGATGATGATAATGATCATCATCATGATCTTGCTGCTGCTTTATCATAGTAGACTAGTGTAGTGGTGGTGGGTAGTGTATAGCAGTGGGTGGTGATGGTGGGTAGTGTATAGTAGTGGGTGATGGTGGTGGTAGACCTAGTAGAGGACCTAATGCAGGAGTGGTGATGGGCAGGAGTGGTGATAGGGCAGCTTCAGTGTTGGTGGCGGCTGCTGTAGTGGACTTATTGCACTGGTAGTGATGGGCTGCTTGTTGTTGATAGCAGTGGGATTATAGTGGTGCCAGCAGGGATGTACTTGTGTAGTGTTATTAGTAGTAATAGTGGCAATGAATTCAGTACACAGTTCCACAAGGTTTAAGGTTGTTTTATTTTATTGAACTACTTTAAAAAAGTGGTAGTTATTGTAATGATAGTGGTGAACTTCTTTCTGTGGTAGTGGCTGTGGACACGTGTTGGTAGACTCATTGTAGTGATGATTAATTGCTGTGGTTGTGGTATATTGTAGTGTTCAACTGTTCCAATAGTGCTGGTTTGTGACAGGATGCCACAAGTATGGATAAAGTATATGACGATAATGACAATGATGACTACAACAACAACAGTGGTGGGCTGTTGGTGGTATTACTTCAGAATATTTTTGGTTATATGATGCCTGAAAAATATGTGACTATATAAAAATCTTTAATGTTTTCTCTACATGTTCAGTGACAGTTGTACATAGTCTATACTCAAAAGTTTTCCCAAAATTCCCAAATGTCTGATATTGAACCAACATTTTCAGACAAAAATTTCTCATGCAACTTTCTGCTGGAAAAACATCAAAGCAAAAGCATGAAGCAAATGCATTGCATTCACAAGTCATGTTAGTTTATGAAATGCAAGCACTGCAGACCAAATGCAAACTTCATCAAATTTTTACAAAAGAAAACATTTTGACACAAATCGTACAGTTTGAGTGCTGTACTACACTTTCCAACTGTTTTACACTCTTTTTCTCGTGCATTCCTGTGAACTAACCCACTGGCTACTCTAAATGGTAGTTTTGCAGTGCACAAAACACAGGAATCCAACATGAACATGCTACAGCCAACCCCTTAATGATAAGTTGTCCTTCAGCAGCAGAGGCCAGCCAAGCAGCTAGCAGGCAATCCATCAATACTTCCCCTTTAGTTTGTCTGCCTTTTCATGCTTCCTCTCCTGCGCAACTTCCCCTTTCCTCAAGCAGGCTATCTAACTTGGTTTAAATTCTGCTTTACCTCATTCTATATCAATATTAAAGTGCTTTTTCCACCTTCAGTCTTATATGAATTTGTCTACACACAATTTTCTGACCACTTTCTACACTTTCATTTAGATTCTCACTGGCTTCCCCACACATCTTCATTATCTTTCACAGGTTTGCAACACTTAATCTTACCCATCCAGTTTTGATATTAATCTTTTCTGTCTTATATATTGCTCTGTATCTTCATTACCTTTTAGACATGTTTCTCTGTCATTTCAACAATCCCTGTGCCACATTTTAGCATTATACTTTTCAATGGTTCCTTACTGGTATATTTTGTGTTTTGATGTCTACATCCTTTCTTCTGAATTCTGTTATTCTTCCTCATCATCACACAAATCTCTATAAATTTCATTACAAACTAAAAATTTCAAAATGCTGATATTCCATCAAATTCAACACATCAAGACTCCCTATAACTTCTCATTCTGATATTCCAAAATCTTTGCCTATTCCATAATTTCTCTTGCTTCCCTGTAGTTATAAAAATCTTCATATACTTGTACTCACCATTAATTTCTCTCTCCCTCTTTTTTTTAATACACATACAAACCAAATGGCATTTACTCCTCGTAAGCCCACCCACACATAAAGCATACATTCACACTACACCCATACAAAATCAATTCACTGGCCCTCCTATCTACCTTCTGGATGAAGGGTCATCCCTGTATCCTGCCACACCAATAGAGTTAGAGACAATGCAGCAAGCTTACTCCTTCACAGCCAGATATGACTGGTGGAGCTGGTTTATCCCTCCTTCATTGTATAGGGAACCCCACCCATACACATTCACTTGGAAAATCTATGGAGCAGAAAAGAACATTCCTTCTGGCCACATAATTTCTTTACATTTACAATCTCAATTCACTCCTATATTCATCTATTTAGAGAGAGATGGGGAGTGAGCAAAGTGAGATCAGGAGAGAGATGTAGAGAGAGAGAGAGAGATATTGAGTGGGGAGATGGAAGGAGAGGGAAAGAAAAGGGGAAGAGTCAGAGGGGAGAGAGGGAGGAAAAGGGAGAGAAAGAGAGGGAAAGGAGGGAGAGAGGGAAAGGAGGGAGAGAGGGAGAGGGAGAGGAAGGGAGAGAGAGGAAGGGAGAGAGAGGAAGAGGAAGAGAGAGCAAAGGAGAGGGAGGGAGGGAGGAAGAGGGAAAGAGCGAACAAAGGAGAAAGAAAAAGAGAGAGAGAGAGGGGACTACTACTTGCAGGTACTAGTTGTTAGTCCTCCACGCTTACATCATAATCAAAGCAGTAATAATAATTCCTCTTTAAAACTTTGTTATACAAGAGTATTATATTTGTTATCCGACTTACTCTGATGGAGAGAGACAGAGAGAAATCATGTAAAGGTCAAAATATCAACAAGTACCAGCATATGCAGAGAGAACAGAACCTATTCATCGCAAGCACAGTGAGAGAAACAAAGAAATGAAGAAAAAGAAAATGAATGAAAGATGGAGGGGGGGGGGGAAAGCGGGGAGAGACTGCAAAAACTTTCATGAAGAAATGGCCACAAATTCACCAGGAGGGGCCTGTCCAATATATATTGGAAAGTTGGAGCCTAAATCCCCATTTGGCAATTGAACTTCTAGCCTTTGTCATGTACATGATTAATGTTCTAAATGTGCTTTTAATCCCATGTTCCTCATGACACACTACTATGTTTCATCTAATATTACTTTTCCCAACTTGGGGGTAGGGGCATTTCAACTCCAGTTAATAAAACAATCCTGATTACCTTTCAACACAATGATTCACTACTATGACCTATGTCATATTAAAAGTTCAATTCAAAGATAACTTTCCCAAAGACATAACAACCCCTTCTGATAAATCATTAGAACTTTTCAAAGAATGTACTCTAGACTCTTGATGATCAATGCAGTATTGCCATCAATATTAGTCATACATTTCTGGAAATTAATTTACATTACTTCACAGCAATTAAGTATGATTTGTAGATTAGACTGTAATCTAGGTTTCTTAACATTGTCCTGCCATCTATATTCTCTTCTCCAGTATTAGAAATCTAAAGGAAGGAACCATGAGATCAAATATACTGGCATAGTAGTTCTTTTTCACTGATTATACCCCCTGAAATAAAGATTTCCTTCACATCCTTCGACATGACTTGACTCTAGATAATTTCTATTTTATCTGCTGAAAACAGACCTACCTTGATGAACTAGAATTCTGAAGATAAAACAGAATATAAACATTCCCTCAGAAGTCCTTATAGGTCAAATTATATGGTCAACTTCTACTGGATATTCTAAAACACTTTGCCTCATTTCTGACACCCACCCATCCACACCCATATGTTTACAGAATTATGAAAGGGATGGAAGTCCTCGACAGAGATGATTTATTGAAGTGAGACAAGAGAAAAACAAGAGGACGTGAAAAGAAACTCAAAAAGGATAGTTATAAAAGAGATCTGAAAAAGAATAGTTTCCCACACAGTGGTAGATATCTAGAACAAACTGGATGAGGTAACAGTTTGCAAAAACTATACAAGAATTTATTTATGAAACTAGATGCTGAAAGATACAAAGATGGGTCACTATAAGCATAGCTCTCTTCCCATATAATATAACTAGGTAAACACACACACAAAACAATTACCCTTCACAGTAAGACCGTCAATCAATTGATCTGTTGTTTCAGGCCTCTCTTGCAGGAGACCCAGTCCCCAGACAATTGGCAACAAGTAGATTGGCCCACAAGTCAATAACATGTGTTGGCAACATTGTCATCCAAGAGGAGTCAAAGAGGCCAGCAGGATGACCCAGGGACCTTCGGGATGAAAGATTTCCCTCTCCCAACCTCTACCTGGTGGTATGACCAAGACCTTATTATGAGGGCAAATAAACTGGACATAACAGTACACAAAAGAGATGTAGGAAGAGGATTTGCACAAAAATTCATCACCATTTATAAAGAACTCATAAGAACCACACTCGACAATGCTTTTAGTGTGGTCTATCTATATACCAAAGGCTTCCCCCACCTTACAAGGAAGGTAGCTAAGTCAGAGGCACATACCTATTCCCACCCATTTACTCCCCTCCACCACCCTTTCCATCCCTCCCATTTCAGCTCCTCATAGATGACAGGTCATCCCTGCATCCCCCAACTACCCTGGGTCAAACACAATGCAGCAAGATACAGTACATCCACAGCAAGGCTGCTTCATTTAGTCAGTGAACCACCCTGTCCCCTCATGAAGAAAAACAGAAGACAGGTAGAAACCTTCAAGCTGTATCAAAATATCATTCACACATAAATAAGCCCACTTCCCTCCCTTGCATAATATCATCCATACAGCCATTATCCACTCATCCCAATCTCTTACCTACTCCCTTCCTTCCTCAACAGACATTACCTTCTTTCTCAATGCCCCTTCACCCCATCCATCCACCTCATCTTCAACTGTCCCCTCAAGTTCACTCCCTCTATCTCTGCTTTACACACCTCTAGTGTGGTACCCATCAGTTGAGAAAACAGACAACCTAAAAACAATATAAAATAAAGCTCTGACAATAACTGGCTGCACTAATAAGAACATAAAAGTGAAGGCGACTGCAAGAAACCATAAGGCCTACACTTGGCAGTTCCATTAGTTTCAGCGTTCACTACATGGTTACTAAGTCTATTACATTCGTTGACCACCCTAGTAGTAAACCAATTCTTGCCTATTTACCCCAGTTTGACCTGACCTGAGTGATACCTACTGCTCAACACCAATATTGTGCCTACACTCTGAAACCAAAATCCTCCCTATAGTGCAATATATAATCAATTGACCTATCCAGTGTTTCCGTTTTCTCATGCAAGAGAACCATGGCTCCTAGTTAACTAGCAGTGGCTACCAGATTGGCCCATAAGTCACTTGGGAAGAGATATTGTTCTGCTATCTGGGTAAGGCTAGAATGGGGTCATGTAGGATGAAGTATTCAGGGTCTTCTGTAACATGATTGCATTTGGGGCAATTTGATTCTGTGGACAGTGTTGGTACTGGTGCTGGATGGTGACCTGAATTCAGTTATGCCAGTGTGGTTCTTGCTTGTTGAAGGAACTTCTCTGCTGGGCTTCTGTCTGATGTAGTTAGCACATGAGAATGATAGGTATACAAATCTATCCAACAACCTTCACATCATACAAACACAGCCCACCATACACAACAAGAACAACTCCTTCAGTATTCTACTCAAATATCTACAACCTATATATAAAATGTACACTTAACAGATGGCCAAATTCTATATTTAAAGCTTTTGCTGAAAACGATAGAGAAATCATTCTCAAAACAAGCAAGAATTGCAGTGGCACATCTAAATGGTTATCATCCTGCAGTAGTGAATAGAAGATTAGGACTACCTAGCTGCTCATCTGCATGTATGAGGCATCTAGTGTGCAGGATTTTTTCATGAGTGTGGGCATAGCAGAAGCATGGTCACTATGGTCACTAGTTCCCTAACCATTGCAAAGCGAAGATGCTCATCCATTCTCCCTGCCTAAAGTTGTTACAATAGACAGTGTTGCACGTGGTTTTTTCTTAGCTCTAAGCCATTGATTGGTTTGTCTACAGTGTGATGCAATGTAGAATTGTCATAAGTGCCTTGTAATTTGGGGGAATTCTGTCCACTTGGGTACTTTAGGTTATATGTTTAATTAATTATTGAGTTTAGATGAAAGCTATGCCGACAATTTTGTATATATTATTTCTGCAAAGTGTCAATCTATTATTTATCCAAGTGTACAGCAGCTAGAGTTTATGCAGCTATATCACACCCTGCACTGAAACAGTAATAAAACAGAATTGGCCTGGCAACAGACTAAATACATTGATTCTAAACACTACAAAAACACCAAGCACTTTATTACACTATCCTACACTCCTAACAGTTCCAGAAAATTTCTTCAATGACTTATGGGCTGAACACAAGTAATGGTATTTTACAGATACAACCACAACAAAACTGGAGTGGAGGATTTATGGCTAGAGCCTGAGCGGGCAATAGGTTTTATCTTAAACTCCTGTGTTATGGTTAATATGAGAATTATCTTGCTCAAAGTTAGGGAAACTAAGTTGTATTCAATACCATTGGACTTTTTTTTCTAAGACTACCAGCAAGATGGAATAGGAATGTAACTAAGACTAGTCTATGTCATCTACCAGCTAACCTCACAGTATAAAGGGTTAAAGGTGAGAGAACCATTCTAGAAGAGGTCACCCAAGGAGCCACCACGAAGTTTCTGGACTGTATCTTTCAACAAAACTATTTTCCCCTCAACTTCTTTAGAGTTTACAGACAATATCTCCTCTATTTTCTATCAGCTGGTGTATAAAAGACTGACACTAACAACAAATATGAGAACATTTCCTCTTGGAGTGATCAATGGAAGGGTCTGATGACTTGTCTGATACTGTAGGGCCATGGGTTCCCAGTGATCTTGAGGTAATCAATTTCCATGCCATTCTTGTTGCAAGGTGAATATTATTTCAGCTAATTACTTATCCTGATATCTTAACTGCACTTGTCCTATGCTTTTAGCCATCCTAATCACAGCCACTTGCCTTTCATGTTGACATAGCACTGGCAGTAGATTCTTCAACTCACCTGCAAAAGAAATAAAAACATGTTAAAAATTTAAATTCTAGTTAGATACATAGATTCTGAACATTTCTTAAATGTCCATATTGTCTCTACCTAACTGCTTCATTTGTGATGTCAAATTTGCTTTCATTTGTCAAACTTGACTTCAATTTTTTCTAACGAGTGTGTGTATTTATCCGATTGTAGTATATAAGAAAATTGCTATGCTCGTGGAGTCCATCTTTTATTCTCCAATGATCATGTGTATGTATGTTTTCAACCTTACTAAAAATTGCTGTAAAGGACATTGGTACACTAGAGATTAAAAATTGATAATTTTTTGACAAATTGTGGAAAATCATATGAAGTATGCACAACATACTTGTGTTGAATGGCATTTAATATTTTTAATAATCTTCTAAAAAATTATATAAAGCTGGCAATGTCCCTATTTAAGTGACATGACGTAAGACTAGCTTTCTATTTGACATTTACATTTGATGGTTTTCTTATATAAAATTCTAGAAGGGTATATCATACATCTGTCAATATATACTGAAATGCAAAGGCAAGAAATGCAAAGTAACAATTCATTGTATTTCTCAAGTGTTGCTGACATCCCCCTTTTAAGTGTGGATTATTACATAACTAGAGACTGTTGAATGATGGGAAGTGGTTCATTCCTGGTGAAACAAAACCCCAATATGAATCAGTGTTTCTGTAATGCCACCGTGGTAATGCCCCTGTAAAGCCAATAAAATTTTTGGAATAAAGTAATGTAAATGTGAAAAATATCACTTACAAAACACTGCACTTCATTTATGATATCTAATTTATCAGTATCTATGCATTTTTCATCTATATTGCTAATAGTTTTTTCATACAGAGGGTGATTTTTTTCTTCTTTGCAGCCCAATTTTTTTGGTAACAGTATTTTTATCTTCTTTTTCTATACAAATTATTTTATGTTATAAAATACTTATAACTTTTTTCTAAATTGTCTTGTCAAGTCTCTAAAGGTAAAACTATAGCTTTTAGCAATACAATTACATAAACCTTTTAATGAAATTTGAGTATTCACAAAGAAAAATCCAGTATGGTGTAATTTCTAAATATTGAGTAACAAATTAACAAGACAATCTTTATCAAAGCTTCTAGTTTCCTACACAAAAATCAACATATCACAGTTTATATTAGTCACCAAGATAAGAAAAACAAAACAATTTTTTTTTTTTTTTTGTATTTTCTATTTTTCATTGAATTTCCATAAAAGTTGGCACAGATCATTCTTATGCTGTCTATCATTTACAGGAGGGGGAGGAGGAAGAAGAAGACGATGAAAAAGAAGACGAAGGCTAAGAAGAAAGTCTAGTTTATTTTGATATACGTGTACTGATCCTTAAGTCAATGTCATAACACTGTTACTACAATGTGCAACTTCAACCGTATCTTATTTTGAACTCTGGATGCTCTGGGTGAAAAAACAAAGAGGAGGAAAAAAGAAAATCCCTCTGCACTACCTTTGGTTAACATCATGTTACTCTGTGTTAAGGACAATAAACCAAAGCATGCCTTGGCATGTCAGAAGCCACCTTTGTCATACATACTCGGCCAAAGGAAATGCAGTCAAGACTCAAACCAGATCCTTTGTATTCATGAGGAACAATGCTAAAGGCAACAAAGCAGCACACAATATATGTGGATGCATCATAACTGGTTCCAATTAGAACATGCAGATCATGGTGTACAATTCATTTCCCATCAATAGTCCAGTAACATGCACCTACATAAGATGGTCCTGTGGAACAGATGTCAGAAAGGACCAATTCCTGCTATCTCTTTGGTCCATGAATACCCAAGCTTCACTCTGAGAGCCCATGATCTGTACCTACTTGCACTACCTTCTCTCCACCTTCCACTCCTCCCTCACATAGGAAAGATGACAATGCATAACTGTTCCCCTCCTCTACAAGCCAATAACAAAGAATTTCCTCCATTTCTAAACAATACAGCATTCTTCCTAAAGAAACTTATTTAGAGCTTCTGAGGATCACTGCAGGTTTTGGGCCACTGAGGCAAATTTGAATGAATGACCTAATCTATTTATATAGCAAGAGTTTTCCCCCCTTATAAGAGAGGTAGTTGAGTCAGAGGCACATACCAATTCCCACCCATTACACTCCCCTCCACCAGCCTTTCCACCCCTCCCATCTCAGCTCCTCATGGATGACAGGTCATCCCTGTATCTGCCAATTGCCCTGGGTCAAACAAAGTAAGTTTTTTGTTATTTTTGTCCTTGGTTAACCAGCAACAAAGAATACCATACTTTTGGTCATGAACAATTCTTGAGGGATTCCAACTGAAGAAACTGAAGACAAAATATTAACACATTATGCCTCTATTAAAAACCACAAAAGAAAACCTAAATTTCAATGATACATAATATCAAAGGGGAAACTGGGTAAAGGGTATAATGAAAAGTAGAAAGAAGATGGGCAGAGTTGAGGTGAAAAAGGAAAATGGGAAAGGGAGGAAGGGGAAAAGTGGGTAGCAAAAGGGAGAGTGGAGTAAAGGACACAAGAAGATAGAGGAAGGAGGATAGGGGTAAATGATGGTAGGAGGAAAGAAATAAGGGAGGGGTGGTGGGAGGGAAGAGTGAGGTAGACAATAGTACAAGGGAAGAAGAGGGAGTAGAAGTTACACAAGAATTAAGGAGACTACAAGAGACAATAAGGCCTACACTAGGCAGTTCCATGTCCATTACCACCTGTTATCCCCACCCATAAAGTTGTCTAACAGTTTCTTAAAACAACCCATAGGTTAGTAGGAGGGAAGAAGGTGAGAGGTGAAGGTAGAAGGGGAAAAATAGGGGGAAAGAAGGGGGGATAGCAGGGGATAGAGGAATGAAGAGGATACAGGAATGAGAACAGGAGGAAGATGGTAGGAGGGGAGAATTGAAGGAGTAGAGGGTGGTAGGAGGGATTTGAGGGATGGAGGAAATTGAGGAAAGTGGGTAGATGGTAGGGGAAGATTGTAGGTGATAGGGGGTAGAGGGGGAGATGGAGGGGAAAGATGAAAGTAAAGGAGAGAATGGGAGAGAGGGGGAGTGAAGCGGGGATGAAAGGGGAAATGGGGGTAGAAGGGGGGATATAATGGGAGATTGGGAATATGAAGGGGGTAGAAGGGGGATATATGGGGGTAAAAGCAACATGGAGGATAATGGTGGGAAGAGGAGGGTTCTAAGGCAAGGAGAGGAGGGGTGAAGGTGGGGAGAAGAGGTAAAAGGAGAATGGGGTGAGGTTGGGAGACTAGGTAGAAGTGGGGAGAATGGTGAGAAGAGGTGATGAGAATGATTGAGGAGGGGAGAAAAGTAGTTGGGGAGGTGAGAAGGGTGGTTGATGAAGGGAGAAGGGGGTGGGTGGGGAGGGGAGAAGGGTGTTTGGGGAGGGGAGAAGGGTGGTTGATGAAGGGAGAAGGGGGTGGTTGGGGAGGGGAGAAAGGTGGTTGGGGAGGGGAGAAAGGTGGTTGGGGAGGGGAGAAGGGTGGTTGGGGAGGGGAGAAAGGTGGTTGGAGAGGGGAGAATGGCAGTTGGGAGGGGAGAAGGGTGGTTGGGGAGGAGAGAAGGGTGGTTGGGGAGGGGAGAAGGGTGGTTGGGGAGGGGAGAAGGGTAATTGGGGAGGGGAGAAGGGTAATTGGGAAGGGGAGAAGGGTGTTTGGGGAGGGGAGAGGGGTGTTTGGGGAGGGGAGAAGGGTGTTTGGGGAGGGGAGAAGGGTGTTTGGGGAGGGGAGAAGGGTGTTTGGGGAGGGGAGAAGGGTGTTTGGGGAGGGGAGAAGGGTAGCTGGGGAGGGGAGAAGGGTAGTTGGGGAGGGGAGAAGGGTAGTTGGGGAGGGGAGAAGGGTAGTTGGGGAGGGGAGAAGGGTAGTTGGGGAGGGGAGAAGGGTAGTTGGGGAGGGGAGAAGGGTGGCTGAGGGGGGAAGAGTGCATAAGGGAGTAGTGGTTCTAGAGGGGAAAAGTTTTAGAAGGGTGGAATGGAAGAGGAAGGGGACAAGGTGAATGATGAGAAAAGGGGTCAAGAAGGGAGAAAAGGAGTAATACAGACAACTAAGACCTGGAGTGAAAGGGGAACAAGGAAGATGAGTTAAAGGGGATGAGAGGGGAGTGATGTGGAGAAAGAATGGGAGGATGAGCATAGATAAGACTGTTGAGACTGGGAAAGGATTTGGATGTGGGGGCTAAATGGAAGAGATTAGGGGGGTGGAGGCCATGGACAAGGGGGAGAAGGGACAAGAAGATAGGAGAAGCTTAAAGTTAAAGAGAAACAGTGAGGCAAGGAAGGGGGGCCTGAAGGGCAAGGAAAGCTATATAGGGAAGAGGGATAATAAGAGAGGAATGGTAAAGGAGATGGGATAGGCAGAATAAATGTGTGGGAACACAAGTGGAGAATCTGGTTGGTGACTGGTGAGATAGGGAGAATACTTATGAAAGGTTACAGAAGCAAAGAGCTGAGAGAGAGGGAAAAGGGGAGACATGGAAGAGGAGAGACAGTGAAGAGGCGAGAGGTTAGGGGAGAGGAGGGAAGGACGAGGAGGAAGGGATAAGGAGAGAGGGAAAGGGAGTGAAGGAGGAGGAGGAGGGACGTGGACAGATGGAAGAGGAGAGAGGACGGGGGAAGGAGGGCGGAGGAGGTAAGGCCGAGGAGAGGAAGGGGTGGGAAGGGGTGGGAAGAGGTGGGAAGGGGAGGGGAGGGAAGGGAAGGGAAGGGAAGGGGAGGGAAGGGGAGGATGAGACAGGGAGAGAGGGAGGAATTAGGAAAGGAGAGCGCGGGAAAAGTAGGGGAGGCCAAGGGAAAGAGGGGAAGGGGAGAAGAGAGGAAGGTGGGGGAGGGAGAAGGGGAGAAAGTATGGGAATTGAGGGAATGGAAAGTTGAGGAAGGAGTAAAAATATAAGGTGGGACGATGAGGATGTAGTTCAGGATAATGTTGAGGTTGAGGATAAAGTGGTTGAGGATGAGGCTGATATGTTAGAGGAAACTGAGTTTCGGAGGGGTATGGGTGAGGATGAATAAAGTACAGGTACGAGGAAGTTCAGTTTGAGTATGACGTTTAAGATGAGGAGGACAATGGTGAACTGGAGGAGAGGAGGAGGAGAAAGGAGGTAGTGTTAGTGAAGCACAGGGACGGGAATAAAAGATACTAGAGTAGGGGACAGAGGGAACTGAAAAAATGTTGGAGAGGTCAGCAAAGGGAGAACAAGAGGAAAAGAAAAAAGGGGGGAGAGGAAGAGGGGTGAACTGAGGTGAGAGGTGAAGTGAGGTGAGAGGTGAGGTGAAGTGAGGTGAGAGGTGAGGTGAGGTGAGGTGAGGTGAGGCGAGAGAGAGAGCGAGAGAGCGAGAGAGAGAAAACAGAGGGAGAACGAGTTGCAATAAAGGAAATGAAAAGATGGGAAATACAAGGACGGAATGGAAGAGCAGAAACGCTAAACAAAGGCCAAGAGGAAAGGTTCCCTGAAGGTGGTGGCGAGTGGTGAATAATAGTGGTGGCGGTGAGTGGTGGTAGTGGTTAGTGGTGGTGAATGTTGGTGGTGGTGTTGATTCCGAGGTGGTGGCGGCAGGGTGGACGAGACTGGTAACTGTTGTAGCATAGGGGTGGAAGGTGGGCAAGTTTACATTTGAATACAACTGTTACAGAGCAGAGAATTCAAGGCTATGCTGAGAGCAGCGGCAGAGGCAAGGTTCGGAGTGAAGCAGCAGCAGCAGCAGCGTCACTCGGACAATTACAGCACAGCAGCAGCAGCAGCAGCAGCAGCAAGGGGAAATAGAGAGCGTCACCGTGGCAGCTACAGCAGCTACTACAGCACCCAGAGTGCAAAACTATTTTTTCTTTTAGGCATAGAAAACCCACACCCACCCACTAAGCCTACACCTACTACATCAAGTTCCTAGAACATCTGGCCACGAACATAACACCATTCCTACATGCTACATTGGTGAACTACACCCATGGAAGATAAAAAAAAAAAAAAAATGCATCACAGACTTCCTGTTGCGCGATACAGCAATACCGCGCCTGCGTAATGTATCTTACAGCAAACGCGTCAACTGTAAGCTCAGCCGACAACAGCAACGCATATAATATACATAGACATGGCGGGAGAGGGGCTTACATTTTCACAGCACAAGCCTCTCCATCTGATACAGTAAGCTGAGCAGGAGCACTGCTGGCTAGACGGGCTCTCCGCTCCCCGCCACTGCCAGCTGTCCTGCTACAGCAGCAGAGCATAAGCAGCGTACGGTGTTGTACAGCTGCTGGCTATCCCGCATCACCCCCTTGCTTACTGAGCAGAGCATGGAATAGCTCTGCTCATGAGCTGGGGCCTACGCTCACCCCTGCTGCATAGCTGGGGTCTATACGCTCCGCGCTGCTGGCCTGCTGGTTGGCCTGCTGGCTTGCTATGGCAGTACAGTACGTAGTACCGCTGGCGTCTGCTACGATGGGGGCTGTGTGCTAGATCGATAAACGCACACGCACGGGTCGATATAGTCCGCTCTTTGTAGATGCGGGATTTTAAACAATGGCCACGGTAGTGGGCATATATACGTATCATTCGGCGTGCAATGCATTGATACTGACGTTGCTCGTGTGTTTGTGTGTGTGTGTGTGTAATATATATATATATATATATATATATATATATATATATATATATATATATATATATAACATGTATATAATGACAAGCGCATGTGCAATGACGAATACTTTTCATGAAAAACGAATCTTCGCGGCGCGCCAGACGCGCGCGCACTTATAAAAAAAAAAAAAAAATGAAAAAAAAAAAAAAATCAACTGTATATCTACTGCGGTGATTTCAAAGCCAACAGACATCCTTTGAACTCCATCATCTCTTTCAACACATTTTACTTTCTGCGATGAAAATTAACCCTTTCAACATCGGACGTCGTGCACTGTGATTTTTGGCCTGGATAAATACACGCGATTCTATGCAGCCGTGGGAACGGACCCCAATTTGAAGAGATAGAACAACGGTCGACACCCCAGCCTGGCCGGAACCCTCCCTCTGCCCAACCACCTTTACAGAACTCTCCCTCTGTCCAACCACCTTTACATAAAAATCACAAGTCATTAACCAGAGCATAATTTATCGCGTACTTTACCTTAGCGACGGTGCTACAATGACAGTTCGAAGTCAGCAGCTAGCAATCCTACATAAAATCGGACCTACTGTACACTATTACTTTTCCTTTCACGGACATTGGAAGTTACGAAAAATTAAATATATATCTATGCATGAAAATTTCCCCTCAAATCCTGCTAGTTTCGAAACCTCTAATATTCACATATTATTTCTAACAATTCCACATCAGACATAACGTACAAAGGCGGCGCAAAACTGCCCACACAAGAGCAGAAACGCCAGTAAACCAGTCCACAATAACTAACCACAGCAAGTTTCCCCCATTCCTCTGTATTCAACGACAATGCAAACCACATTTCGTACCTGAAGACCGGAGAAGCTACTTAGGCCTAACCTCACCGTTCCAGTCCACGGATCATCCTCATCTGTGCGACAAAGCATGGCTCAGAAGACGGCAACACCGTTTGCAGTTACAAAGCACGACCAGCACCAGCCGTTACACTGCAGCGCGTCACAGAAGAGCGCGGTGCAAAGCTGCAACGTATTTTACACGCACATTTTTTTCTTATCACAAAGACCCCTGGGCGGACGAATTCTTCAATGCACACACAAGTATTTTTGGGGGCCAACTATTACCATCCCAGGAGTATAGTTTTGTTACCTTTATAAAGGAGTTTCCTGTTTAACCCTTTATATTGCCAGATGATCAAGTTGGTGGGTGGGTGGGGAGGGGGGTCTGACCTATTCCAGATAAAAAATATGAACTGGGTTAAACAGCTCCGGTAAGTCTACAGGTAATTTTATTCCAACTCTCATTTTGGTGAACGCGGAGCTCCTACAACCCTTTCGTCAAGTACTTAATATATTTTTTTCAAGACACTGGCAGATTATTTCATTCAGATCTTGAGAGCCACGGTAGCTCTGCAAACGTCTATACCTTGCTGTGTGTTTGCTGGTTTTCTAATGGGCAATTCCATTACCCTGTGTGCTGCAAAAGGTTGGTAGGCTTACGTGTATTTCGCAGTGTCTACGTTTAAGAGCAATCCTATCTTCACCAGCTTTAACGGTTTCTACGGTAGAAAGTATAATTTAACCTTTAAAATTAAGTTTATCTGAATTATTTGAATTCCTGGCGTAATTTTCATAAGTGCGTCCTAGATAATATAATTCTACTTTCTAATGGGAACGCGTTCACTAGGACTGGTGAAAAGTTATAGAAACAACACTAAACCCCAATGCACCTGCATACTATTAAATCAATCCCTTTTCAATGCAAAAAAACTACTATGGCTCTAGCGAAGCGATTTTATTCAGCTGTGGTTCAATTTCCGCAGTTATGGGCTGATAGTGTTATCTCGTGAATTTGGCGTCCGAGGTGTGTGCATTTTATTTTTTTTTTTATTTTTTTTTTATTTTTTTTTTTTTGCGCGCGACGGTAGCGTTACAAGGTCCCTAACACGACGGCGACCGTTCAATGTTTTTGGTTGCCAGCTGGCGATTTTATTAAATCGAATGGAACCTCCCCTTGCTACCGCGGGGCGCTTAAGGATTATGGATTCCAGTCACGTTGCAAAGACGGCAAAAGTCATTCATGAAGTATTGAGGGGGATCCGAACCTATAATGTGCATGAAGGCGGTCAAGAGCGCTTACCTTTTCACCCTTACGTCCCCCGCAATAAGGGTGAGGGTATAACGAGCAATGCCGATGTGCCATGAGTCATTCCCCCTTGGGGTGGGAGGGTGGGAGGGAGGGAGAGTGGAAGGTTGGGGGAACCATAGAAAGGATGAGTACTGCGGGAGTGTAGCGTCTGCAGTGTGCTGTGTGTGTGTGTGTGTGTGTGTGTGTGTGTGTGTGTGTGTGTGTGTGTGTGTGTGCGCGCGCGTGCTAGTGAGTGAATGTGTGAGAGAGCTAATAAAAGAGAGGTACGTGGAAAAGAGTATGGAAGGGGAGTGGGGAGATGATAATTGTAGAAAGGATAGGAAAGGGAGGGGAGGAGAGGGTAGGGGGAAGAGGGGAAAGAGGGGAGGGGACGGGGGGACAGAAGGACGACCCTAGACTACACCTTGCAAAGGTTACATTCCATTCACCCCTACAACCTCCCCCAACCCCCCTTTTTCTGTTACACTAAATGGGTGAGATTGGGGTAAGGTTGGGCGAGTAAATTTTGCTCAGCGTCAAGTTTTAGTCTGTAGATTTATCGGTGCAATCAGGAAGTAGCGGGCTGGACTGGTGGGGGAGATACGTTAAGTCCGTCGGTAGATAAGCAGGTACGCGTCGGTTGGCGAGTTGGGACAACAGCAGGTCGTCCGGGGGTATACAGGGAAGAACAGATGTCGAGTTGGCAGGCCAAGCATTTTCTTGTAACTGGTAGAGTGCTCGACAGGCATTTACCTTATTTCGGTGCTTGGCTTCCAGCACTCCTTCTCAACCATATAACAAGAAAATGCAAATAGGTGTGTGGGCATGTTTGGGAACTTTTTAGTTTATTTATCTATTTTTTTTGGGGGGGGGGGCTGGAGATGGTCTGATTTTGTTGAATATTTTTGTTTACAATCTCCAATTTTGTCGAAAGAGCATTTAATATCTAGTGATATCGCCACTACACCATTCCTGAATTTTCAACCAATAAAATCATACACGCTGTAGCATTTTCATTCCTGCAATGTAAAGAAAAGAATAAACAGTACGTTCAACAATGAACATTTCATTTCAATACGAAAACACAGGAGTCACGGTACTTGTTGTGACTGATGGAGTTCGTCACTGGTGCAAGAGCGTTTCCACGTGAACACTTGCACTAAATGTTAAATTATTCAAAACATTCACGTCACAAAGGCTGCCACGTTATTTTGAACGCAGATGCTATAGATATGCTCAACTGGATCTAGATAAAGGCACTAATCTGATGCAAACTGTCCTTTGTAGCCATGGCTGGACATGGGTGTGCAGGGTGGGCGTGTGGACGCGTAGGTGTATGTATGCAAGTTGGACGTAGGCTGGGCGAGTCGGTCAAAGGCCGCGGGGACTGACAAGACCACGTGGGCAGGTGTGGGTTTGGTGGGCAGGTGTAGGTTTGGTGGGCAGGTGTGGGTTTGGTGGGCAGGTGTGGGTTTGGTGGGCAGGTGTGGGTTTGGTAGGCAGGTGTGGGTTTGGTGGGCAGGTGTAGGTTTGGTGTGTGACAGGGTGAGGATGTATGGGTGGGTGATGTACGGGTGAAGTGGGTTATGTGGGTGAGGTGTGGTGGTGAGGTGTGGGTTTGGTGGGCAGGTGTATTTACCTAACAGTAGTATACAGGAAAGGAGCAATACTCATTGGATCCCGTCTCCTATTCTCTAATTTTCTAACATACCTAGACTCGTTTTCATGTGTAATAGGCCCGGTGAGCAGGTGTCAGCATCAAGCAAAATTACCCCCCATTCAACATGGCAGTGTGCATTCTACATTCTATTTCATCTTTGAAAATATAAAAAAAAAAAAAATACTAAACCCAACAAAAACAAAATAAATGAAAATAAATAAAACACAACAAAAACAAAATAAATGAAAATAAACTATTATAAAAAGGTCGAGGGAGAGGGGGAGGGTGAAAGGGGAGGGGAGAGAGGGGAGATGGAGGGAGGGAGAGCCTTAATCATTACTCATCTGAAAGAAGAAACGAGGACATGCTCAACACCCTTCGCGAGCCGAAGACGAACCCTGTTCCGTTATTTCCTTGAGATTAATACCTGTGAGAAAAGCCCTTCAGTACTTGGTCACTCCACCCCAAAGAACCCAAGGCTGGTTTGGTACCTCTTGGTTAAACGTGGTCCAAGGGTAGCTTGGCAAATGTGTGACAGGGTGAGGATGTATGGGTGGGTGATGTACGGGTTAAGTGGGTTATGTGGGTTAAGTGTGGTGGGTGGGTGAGGTGTGGTGGGTGGGTGAGGTGTGGTGGGTGGGTGAGGTGTGGTGGGTGGGTGGGGTGAAGTGTGCGGATGAAGTGGAGTGTGTGGGTGAGGTGGGGCGTGTGGGTGAGGTGGGGCGTGTGGGTGATATGTGCGTGTGAGGGAGTGTGTCACGTCCTTAGCGTGAATAGAATCCTGTGGTTGTGCTGTGTCACGTCCTTGTTTGTATTTATTTAGGCCGCCTTGCGTGAATAGGTGCTGTGTATTATCATTAATGTCTGTATTTTATATGTAAACTATTGCACAATACCAGTCTGTTGGGGAGCGCTTCGAAAATACGTTGTCATGACGCCAAGCTCAGGAAAACATTACATAATTTGGCGCGAAAACGTGTTCTTCGTTCCCATTGGGCGGAGGTGTCTAAACTACCTACTTTAGATACGTTTCGACATCCCGGAAACGTTACACCTATTCCCGGAGAATATAAGGCGAAGCAGAAGAGAAGCAGATAGAACAGAATGAAGAGACCGCGAGAGAGAACTAGAGAAGAGAACAAAAGAAGCAGACGCCCACGGCTCATCTGAATCTACTAAGACAATTTTCTACATTTGTCGATTACTCAACTAAACCCGTCCTTTGAACCTCAACGATTGCAAATCTCCACGCGAAGTGCAAATCCTTCGTGTTTTTCCGAATTGTTTCGGACATCTCTAGACTGCTGCTGGACTCTACAATCTCTATCTGCTATTTCTCGACTACGAAACATCAACATATCTCCTACGTGTTCCCGAGTACCAGAGGATTCCCCTTCCAAAACTTATCGTGCATCAGCCTCTCCTCAAACAATTCGTTTGTTCCCGAGTCTTGAAGAGCGGACCAAATGACTTTCCGTTGGTGCGACTTTTAGCAATCAGAATCAAGATTTGTCTAACCATAATCAAGACTTCATTTCGTTCATCTGTTCTTATGTATTGTATACAAGCGCCCACCTAGCTACTCTACCTGGTAATTTATATATCCATTTATACATACATACATATACCAAGGCTTTTTCCCCCTTACAAGGGGGGTAGCCAAAAAGAAAAAGGCATAAAATAATTCCTACCCATTCCATCCCTGAATACACTCCACACCCCTCCACCCTCCCTCCTATCTTAGCACCTAAATGACGGGTCATCCCTGCACCTTGTCCACTGCCCTGGGTCAGAAACAGTGTCACAAGACACAGCACATCCACAGCAAGGCCGCTTCATTAAATCGGCGACCCCCCCCCCTCTCCGTCCCTCCATTGCATAAAATGAGAGGACGGGGAGAAATCCCTTCGGGCTGCGTCAAATTTTGCTCACACATACTACCTCATCCCCCATCCACCCGCCCATTCCACCTCATGCAATCACATCATCCATATACAACCATTCTCCATTCACCCCCGTCTTCTGTCCTCTCCCGTCCTTCCTCAACAGACATTCCCCTCTTCCCCAAAGCCCCCTTCACCCCATCCATCCACCTCATCCTAGGACGTCCCCTCATGTTCACTCCCTCCACATCTGCCTTCCACACCTCTTTTATAATTTATATAATTCATGTAATATATATTGCTATTCTTTCTTATTCTATGTCCATTTATGTTGTGTCAATATCATTATTGTAAATAACAATTAATATTACCCAAGATTTATTTATCCTGCCACTCTGCCATTCGTCCGAGCTGCGCACGGTCTTATTTCTATTTATCTATTTTATTTATTTTTTCGTGTAGCGACTAGCCTGGCCCATAGGCGGGTCGTGACAGGGTGTATGGATGAGGTGGGACATGTGGGTAAAGTGGTGTGTGAGGTGAGTGTTTGAGGTGTGTGTGTGTGTGTGTGTGTGTGTGTGTGTGTGTGTGTGTGTGTGTGTGTGTGTGTGTGTGTGTGTGTGCGAAATATGGGGTGATACGAGGTGTGCAGGGAAGAGAGGGTGAAAGGGTGTGCCCGAGGGTAAACGAGGTGTGGGTGATGATGTGGGTGAGCGAGTGATGTGGGTGCAAAGGTGAATAAAAGCGGTGTTGTCATGGGTGAGTGGATACAAGGGTGACGTGGGTGGGAGAGTAGAGATGGCCTAATTTGGCGGGTGAGGGCGAGGTAACGCGTATGTGTATTGGGGAGCTTATGTTAAAAAAAAGGAAGGTTTATCCATGGCAATATTGGGAATGTATGTCATTATGGTTATGAGTAGGGGAGGAAGTGGCGTTGCATAAAATCTAAACGAGATTAACTAGTCATTTTTCGACGAAAAACGAGTTCACTGCAGTGACTAGTTTTCTATGCCCATGGACCACTATTCATGAGAAGCTCGTTTCCGTGGTTTTGGTAATCAGGGACGAGATGCAGGTTACCGACTTGGGTTATTCAAATCAAAGGGAAGGGGAGAAGATGGGATGGGTTGGCACAAAGGAAAGGGAGAGGTACTGTAATTACCAAAGGAACCGAAGCGGCTCTGTGGCAGGTAGACAGACAGACGGACGGAGAAAAGCAGGTGAGGGTAAGTTGGCAGACCGGCAGGCTGGCAGGCGAGCAGGTGGCCAGGTACCGGGCTGTTAAACAACAAAGAGATCCAAGTTTACACGGTGACAATTCTTGTCGAGGTGGCGGTGATAGTGATGGTGGTGATCAGGGCAGTGGGGGTGGGGGCTCGTTCACGACTTGCACCACGAATCGAGTTACTCGGAAAAATAATTTTCTTCACCAGGTGGTAACTTGCGGGTTACCCTCCTCCGTTACCCAAAAAGCGTCTCCCTAGCCTTGGGGGTAGCCTGAAGGCTACACGATCTTTTCTGAACCATAAAATGGTAATATTTTCGTCCCTGAGTCGACATTTCCCGTGTATTAAACGAGAGGAGGTGGAGGTGGAGGAAGTGGAGGATACTGAGGGTGAGGAATGGAGGTGTTAAAGACAAAAAACAGCGCTAGTATAAGTAAAAGCTAATGGCAGCTAAAGTAATTACCATCACCACTATAATTTGTATCCATACCATTACTTACATGCACGCATATACAGAAGTACACCGTGGAGACAAGCATGACACACACACACACACACACACACACACACACACACACACACACACACACACTACACACACACACACGGGAGAGGTCTATCAACAGCGAACCTGGCAAACTGAGTGCACTGCACCTCTGCTGCAATGTCTGGGTTTTGCTAAAAATACTATTTCTTGCCACTAAATGAACTGTATTTACAGTGACGGTCCGTGCCCTTGAATGAAAACTGCCGAAAGGCAAAACAGAGAGGTAGGCACGTTTGTTTTCATCTAACGACGACCAAGTGTAGCGTGGTCTGCACTGGGCGTGCTCTGTCTCAGAGCGCTCCGTGTCAGAGGAAGAAGGAAAATAGTCATACTGAGTTATGTGCCCAGCGTTTGCCACGAAGCTTCCCTCCCAGCCACAAGCGCAGGCGAAGAGGAAGGACAAGGGTGGTGGTGGAGGAAGAGGGGGGAGGGGGGAGGGACGGGGAAGAGGAGGAGGAGGAAAGGTGGCGGCGGAGGTGGGTGGTGGAGCGGTGGAAAGAAATCGACATTTCTTACGTATTTAAATCACTGTGTCAGACGCAAATGCATTCTGCTTCACCCACTCGCCGTGGAGGGAGGGAGGGAGGGAGGGCATGCGGACAAGGAGAGCAGGCGGCCGACAATGTTCCCTCAAGCTAAATGATAATGTCCACGTAAACAATGTTCTTATCCACGAGAATATGCTCATGCATAGTTCGTGCATAACGGCGCGCGCGCGCACGTACGCATAAACTTACCTGTATATACAAAAACACCTGCATAGGTCATGCCACCTGAGGGAATATCAGGGTCACCACCTGAGGTGCTGGGGGGTAACTTGGGCCACCTGGCGACCTAATTGGGGCCAAGTGCAACAACTCAAGTTGAACAGTGAACAAGTCGGTCGCCGGACCCTCCCCCCCAATCCCCCGCCCCAGACACATTTCGAAAATTGGTCCGAAAACGTCTCCCAACTGATATCGAGAACCTCATTCGGCCGAGCTGACGTCCAGCAATACGAATACTAAATTTCCCTGCTCCTGCTGCTGCTCCTCCTCCTCCTCCTCCTCGGTCGGGCCTTCCACTCCTTCCCCCACAGCGTGTCTCTCTCGCTCTCTCTCTCTCTCTATCTGTGTGTATGTGTGTGTGCACATACATCATTTTAATCATACTCTGGAGACTTCACTCGCATGCCAGCGCCAGTCCCCACGGTCTCTCCGGGTAAGCTCCCATGCAGCCACCCTTCCCACTCCGAATAATTCTAGACTTGGTGAAAATACATATTCTAATCACAATCAAAGTCATTCCAACACGCTCGACACTCCACAACTGCACTTCGCACCCTCCTTACCTTACTAAGTCGAATGAAGCCACAGTGGAGAGAGAGAGAGAGAGAGAGAGAGAGAGAGAGAGAGAGAGTGTGTGTGTGGGGGAGGGGGAGGGAAGCGTTTTCGAATCCGAGTGACGAGTTAAGGGAATTAGGTAACTTGCAAAAAACATTCGTCACAGCTGCACAACCCCTTTGGCAACATGACCCCCAAAGGCTGACTGCTCACTTTTTTATCCTTCCTTCCCCGGGGAATACGTATACATCTACGTGCGCGTCACTGTGTGTGTGTGTCCGTCCCTACGTGTGTACAGCATGTCTGTGTATATCATACAGTTTTAAAGTATGACAATTAGCATCCCTTTCAGTAATCCATTCCATTTGTCTACTGCTCTATATAACTTCTTTTTCTCCCAATTTCCTCTGTAATATACATATACATATATATATATATATATATTATATATATATATATATATACTATATATATATATATATCACGTGAAAACCACTGTTGGAGTGAAAAAGACTGGAGACGGGGAATCTATATATTTCGATTGCAAACTGCAATCCTCTTCAGTAGATAAAGAGGATTGCAGTTTGCAATCGAAATATATAGATTCCCCGTCTCCAGTCTTTTTTCACTACAACAGTGGTTTTCACGTGATTGGCAAGTACATATACATACAGTATATGTAGTTGGTTCTCCACTCGTTCCACCCGCTGATGTATGCTGTTCCTTAATGATATCACTTTTTATTTTTCTATTGATCGTTTTAATTTTGTACACCTTCACCCTTCTTTCCTCTTATGGTGTGCTTTGATTCTCGTATCATTTTTGGCAACTATCGCAGGCCTGAAAATTGTATTTCCTGGACACTTGCCTGCGACTTTAAACTTGTAATTTCAATGCGGGTTGTAAAACACTGAACTATGCCAACTCAGCCTTTTGTAGATGGTCACCCATTACAATGATCCTGCTAATAAAAATAAATAAATAAAAAAGGGGGTGGTGGCGTTAGCTTCATCAATTCGGATGCAATAAATTAAGCGTATATTACCTTACTTTTCTTTAACTCAATTTTTGTAACTTGTTTGGAGTCAAATGCCCCTGAACCAGGTCACCATTCCACCGACTAATATTAGGTCAATCGTTCCAGAATAATGGGGAACTGTGTATATATTCGATAGCTGTGGCTATATTCAATTTGACTTTGCATTTCGCACCCAGAAATTAGAAGCGAATATCAAGTGTGTGTGTGTGTGTGTGTGTGTGTGTGTGTGTGTGTGTGTGTGTGAGAGAGAGAGAGAGAGAGAGAGAGAGAGAGAGAGAGAGAGCCCACACTGCATGGGGGAGGTGCTTACGACTGTGGGGGTGGGGGGGTCATGCGATGGGTTGGGAATGAAGCAGGTGCACTGTAAGCAGCAGCAGCAGCAGCGAGGGATTTATGTAGGGTGTGTGTGGTGTTGTAATCATATTCCGTGGATAGTATGTGTGTCGCCTATGTATGTACGTATGTGCATGTATATACAGTATATATATGTATATATTATATATATATGTATATATTATATATATGTATATGTATATATATATATATATATATATATATATGTGTGTGTGTGTGTGTGTGTGTATGTGTGTGTGTATGTGTGTGTGTGTGTGTGTATGTGTGTGTGTGCGTGAGCGCATTTATTAAAACTATACACAGAAAATGTTACCTTTCTCAAGAATAATCTATACGTATATTTACAAAATACACCTAAACCTGTTTATAGAGTAAATTAACCAGCGTTTTATTGGCCTCAGTTGAGGAGATCTTATGAGCATCTAAACTTTTCCATAATTCATAGGCCAATGGCCAAATCTATAAAAATACGTAATGATTCCCCCTTTCCCAGGTACATTTTTACATGTATTTCCACATATCTGATATCTCGAGGCGTAACATATTTCCTGCCACTGTAATTCAAATTATATTCAATAAAACGCTGCATAACTCAGAGCAAATCCTATGAAATAAACATCCACAAAGTGCCAACCAAAATAAAAACTTAGTTGGTCTCTGGGCATCCGCTCCACGCCCCGCCTCCAAACTGTGGTCAGGAGCAGTTGCCAGTTTGTCTGTTTTGCGGCCAATTTCTGCAAGGGTTATTCGACATGAATATGAACAATTCTCTAACGTGAACGGTCTCCTGTAGTCATTCATTTATAGTAATGAATA
Source organism: Oratosquilla oratoria (assembly GCF_046742065.1). Classification (NCBI taxonomy): domain Eukaryota; kingdom Metazoa; phylum Arthropoda; class Malacostraca; order Stomatopoda; family Squillidae; genus Oratosquilla; species Oratosquilla oratoria. The sequence continues at coordinate 22,790,210 of NC_134802.1, forward strand.
ATCACCTGCTACAATATTACAAATAACCCGTTTTAACCATGGGCATAATCATCATTTTAACAAAAAATATCATAAAGGCAATTTTTGTAATTCAATGGAACTGTTTTGGTAGTGACGAGACAACTGTCAGAGTACGAAAACAAAAATTTCGGTCTTTACTTTAATGAATACAAAATAATCGTGTTATTAATTTTGAACGTTTTCACTTTTCGTTACCTGCTGGTGGGCTTGACGTCAACGTTATATAACTGATTTCCAATTTTGGGAATACTACTTTTTCACTTACCCCATATGGTACAATAACAACAGACATCCTAATTAAACATTACGCGCGTAATATTATCTATAATGACCGAAGTGAAAGTAAACTACTTAGCTATCGCTACACGTCATGTAGTTCTGTCCACTATGGTTTCTAAATATCAAATGAAATGTCTAAGGCAAGTGAACGTTATTTTTTTTTTTCAAATCCGAGATTATACGCCGCATATGCATTCCGCACGTCATGACGTCACTAAGCTATAGCGACGCGACTTTTTAACCACGAGAACAAACTTTCATCAAACCTGTGCTTTTCTTTGGTAGATCCTAAGAACGAATCCTAATTGAACTTGCATATTTATCCTTAATATATGCAATAATAAATTGTTACATGGACCTAGTGAATTTCTGACACATATGCCATCAACAAAGTCACGATTTCTCATATTTGCTTGGTATGAAGTGCGTTGACGTATATCAAATACAATAAATATGCGCTAACCTACATGCATGGAAACACATGCATATATATTAAAAAAAACACGCTAATTCCAAATATGGAGACAAAACAAACTCTTTAAGAATAGAAACAAGTTCTAGCCCTGAGGGGGTCACCCGAACCTTGCACGACAGAACGGAGGAGGAAGAAGAGGAAGAGGGGGAGGAGGAGGAGGAGGAAGAGGGACTGGGGAGTTGGTGACGGGCAGTGGAATACGTTACGCCGATGGCCGAATTTTCCTTATAGACAGTTTACTCGTACAATACGAAAGTTCCGAATTGCTCACAAAACAAAATCTTTCTCGTGGGAGTCAGATGTCGGTTGGAAAATATCTGCGCCGTTACCAAGCTTGGTGGTGGTTGGGTTTTGGCTGGCTGGCTGGCTGGCTGGCTTGCACCCGCTGCCGGAAAGTTACTTCCGGACTGTTTCTTACAACATTTTTTTTTTTGTCCCGTTCTGGAATGAACTCGCGACAGGAAAGAGACTGAACGTAAACTGGCCCAGTACAATGCATGAAAATGATTCACACACACAATGTGTTTGAAAGAGGAGAGCGAGAGAGCGAGCTGTGGTAACGTCTTCTGCATGTGTGACTGTTGGGTGCAGAGCGACAACATTCGTCCAAAATCAAAGTTCGCAGCAACAGCAGCGGGGGTGGGGGTGCCCCGTGGGAAGGACGCTTCGGTGCTGCAGTCACAGGGAGTACCCCCCCCCTACAAACTCCCACCCAATCCCACCATCTCCATTCCCATAAAATTAAAGAAGGTGAGGGGATATGAGAGAGAGAGAGAGAGAGAGAGAGAGAGAGAGAGAGAGAGAGATAGAGAGAGGACATGGATAAGAAAGTAACATGTTGGGAAGAGGAGGAGAGAGAGGGGCATCAAACAAGACGAGAAAAAAGAGGAAGTCGAAGAAAAAAATGGGGGATACGTTAAAAGGAGGATACGTTGGAGAGAAAAGACGAGAAAAAAAACGGTCAGTCAAAAAGTAGAGGAAGTAAAAAAGCGATGCAAAGCAAAGAGATGGAAATGACAGGAGGGGATACGACGAATAAGCAACGAGAAGAGGAAGATGAAATACTGGCCGAGAAGGCGGGAGGGGGAGGGGAGGGGGAGGGGAGGGGAGGGGGGGGTTGGAGGAATAAGAACCTCCTTGAAGTGTGAGGTGGTATGTCAAGACCGGTTACTGTTACTAGGCTCCTGAGGTATAGAAGTATCGGGGAGAGAGATAGAGATAGAGGGCGGAAGCAGAGGAGGGGGAATAACAACATAAAAAAAATAAAAAGGAAAATTTGTTGTAATTACTGGGAACAAGTGTAGGGCATAAAAGGAACGACTTTTTGGAAAAAAAAAAGTGAAGACTGAGTAGAAACGAGGAAGAATTAAAAAAAAAAACCACGGGGGTAGAACTACAAGGTTGGATTAAAGTCACTACATACTTACATTTTGGGGAACTGGTGTTAAACGTGAAAAAATCGAAGGGAGAAAGAACAAGGGTAGGGGGGAAGGAGACAAAACGAGGAATAAGACAATGCCACCACGGGGGGGGGGGGGAAGGAATGGGACAAAGAAAATAGAGATGAGCAAGATGGGTGGGGGTAAGATGGGGACGGGAATGAAGAGGTTACAAGTGTGTGGGGGAGGGATACAGGAAGGGGAGGGGGGGAATTGAAAAGGCAAGTACATCTAGTGAAAGCGGGGGGGGGAGTATAGGGGGTATAGAATGGTGATATTACGGGAATGGGAAGAATAGGGGAAAGGGGGTATGGGGGAGGGTATGGAGAGAAATGGAGAAGGAAGGGGGGAATGGAGTGAGAAGGTAGATATTGAAGAACATGGGGAGACGGAGGAAGAATGGGGAGAGAGGTATAACAGTGTGGGGAAAAGATGACATGCAAGACGAAGACTGCAATGAAGGTTAGAAACGGCAAAGAATGTGAAGATGAACACACTTCAGGACGAAGGGAAACGGGAGAAGAAGGCAATGAGGAAAAGAGGGGGGGAAAGAGGACGAGAGGGGAAGCAGGGAGAAGAGGAAAGGGGGAGGGCAGAAAGATGGGAACAAGGGGGAGAGCAGAGGGAAGAGAAGGAGGGGGGATCAGAAGGAAGGGAACGTGGAGAACAGAGCAGAGGACGAAGGGGGAGAGCAAAGGGAAGGGAACGAAAAGGGGTAGCAGAGGGAAGGGAACGAAAAGGGGAGCTCTGTGATGCAAACGCGATAGGGGAAATGAATCAGGGTAGGGGCATGGGGCATCGGCTATTACAGGGAAGCTGGGGGTTGGGGTGGTGAGGAGCTGAGAGTTGGGGAGGGTAATTCTGGGCCAGAGAGAGAATAGCAATGGACCAGAAATGAGACCAGGGGACTGGGACGGGGGAGTAGGGACCTAGAATGAGGAGCAGAGGGCTGGGAGGGGCAGTAGGGGACTGAAGCAGAATGGGGGAATGGAAAGAGGAGCAGAGGGCTGGACTGGGGTGGGTGGGGGTTGAGAGAACCGTGATGGGGAGGGGAGAAGAGGGTCGGAGAGGACCAGGGGGGCTGGGACGGGAGAGTAGGGAACTAGGAAGAGGAGTAGGGGACTAAGAAGGGGAACAGAGCGCTGGGGGGAAGTAAGAGCCTGTGATAAGGAATAAGAGGCTAGATGGGGGAGCTTGGGACTGAGGAGGAGAGTAGGGGGATGGGATGGGGAGCTGGGGTTGGAATGGGGAGTAGAGGGCCCGACGACTGGGGGAAGGGGAGCAGGAAGCCAGTGGACTGGAAAGGGGAGCAAGGAACTGGAAAGGGAAATAGGGGACTGTGATGATGGGAAGCCGAGGGTTGGGAAGGGGAACTGAGAGTTGGGGAGGGGAGGGGAGTTGGGAGCAGGGAAAGGGTGCGAGGTACTAGGAAGGGAACAGGGAGGAACGGGGAAGGGCTGGGATGATCACGAGGGAAAGGGACCACAGAAGCACCCGAGGACCAACATGGAATGGACCATGGGCTATGGTGCACCATGTGTGAAGAGGGGTTGGACGGGGGGTGACGGATGGGGAGTGGGGGGGGGGGTTGAGTTGTACGAATACAGAACGATTGACGAGCACGCGACCAGAGGCACAATGGCATTGTACCAGACGCCCAAGAACCATGGCAGTGACTATGGTGGTGGGGGCGGCGGCGGCGGCCGTAAGGGGGGGGGGGCGAACAATGACACGAGACAGAAAGGTGTACAGAGGAGAGAGAGAGTGGAGAGAGAGAGAGAGAGGGAGAGAGAGGGACAAGGAACGAAGAAAAAGAAGAAAGGGGGAATGGGGGTGGGGGTTGATTCTTATAAGCTTCAGTGTGTGTGGGGGGAGGGGAGGCGGGGCGGGGGTCGATGTGTGTTGGCAGGGATATCGATCCGCTACGGTAAGAGTAGCCCCGTCTCTTCCTTTCTTCCCTCCCTCCCTCCCTCCTTCCCCTCCCCTCTCTCGCTTCCTCCCTCCCTCCCTCACTTCCTCCTCCTCCTCCTCCCCAGCGTGCAAGCCTTCTGGTCTCAAAGCCCTCAACCCCTTTACTTTTACCGTCACCGACACGAGCCTCTTCTTTCCCCTCCCCTTCCCTCTACACACGCACACACACACACTCGCGCGCAAAGCACGCAGATACAGGCGCACGCAAGTACACACATGCGATTTTTTTACACCTAACATATTCACGCAGACGCATGCAAGTACGCGCACACACACACAAACAAGCAATAGCTCACGCAGATAGGTGCACAGGTACGCACACGTACGCTCACCCACACACAGACATACACGCACACAGCAGTCTGCAGCCATACCACCGAATGACTCAAGCCCATCACACCAGCAGGGCAGAATAGACCCTTCACCTTGTCATCGCACTAACAGACCCTCAACGCCAGGGCCATTTCCCCCCTCCCCCCTCCCCCTCCGCACGCCAGCCCATTTTCCTTTACCTCTCTCTTCACGTTCTAGGGCTGCAACCGCTCGCTCGCTCTCTCTCTCTTTCTCTCGTTCCCGGTCTCACTCGTCCCCAGCACGGCGTCGTCCCAACCATAGAGGTACGGTAGGTCCAGAACGCACTGCATGCCTACCCGCTAGGACAACCCAACCCTTCCCCTCACCCGCTCCCTCCGCCATACAGTACTCTTGTGCTTCTTCCTCTCGACTCAAACCACAAGTCCCTCGCTGTTCCGTCGTCGGTCATTACAAGTGCTGCTCTCTCTCTCTCTCTCTCTCTCTTTCTCTCTCTGAGCAGGAGAGTAGAACGAGACAGCAAACTGTTCAATGCAAGGCATAGGTGGTACAACGAAGTAAGTACATACGATCAAAATACATGCAAAGCCTTCGTTATATCACATACACAATACACTATATATACATTTATACGCAAACACATAGTAAATTTGTTGTATATAAACGTTTAATACTATTCCACAAAAATCCATACACACACAGAAGCTAGATGTAATTGATGATTAAAAAACGGGGCTCCACGAGCGTTGCTCCTTTTCGGTACACTACAATTATGTAAATACAACACCACCACGTCGTGCGTAATTACGAAGACTACTTGGTCTCCGTGACTGAAACACGTTGCCAAGTACAAAAATTTTCACAATACAAATTGAAGCACAAAAAAATATAACATCATATTTCGAATCGGTTTCTTCGTGACGCTGCTTCAACACAGAGCAAATGAGTGAAGAAGAATGTGTATGTATGAGTGAAGAAGAATGTGTATGTATGCGTGTGTATACTTCCAAGTCTTTTTATTTTTTTAGCCAATTTAATGCCCGAATGTTAATTTCAGATCATTGTAGAAAAAGACTAGTCGGAAAAAATAAGAGAATAAAAATTAATAATAATAATAATAATAATAATATAAAGTAAAATAAAAATGGTGTTCCGAACCCTCTTCAGTATGGTCACATGCTATATAGATTTCCGGCCACCGGCATGCAATTCCATGCATTTGAGGGGGGGGGGACGTCTTGGAGTAGGTGCACGGGGGGAAGGGGGGAGGGGGCAAGGGGGAGGGGGGAGTCTCTCGAATACTCGAGAACTTCCAGGCCAAAGCTCGCGCTCTCCTTGAGTGAGGGGAGACACAGAGGAGGGAGAGAGGAGGGAGAGAGGAGAAAGGAGAGGAGAGAGGAGAAAGGAGAGGAGAGAGGGAGAGGCTGAGATTCTATGCACACGTCACCGTGATGCACAAGTTAGACCTATCAGAACACTTTCTCTCTTTTCTCTCTCTCTTTCTCCCCCCCCCTGCGCTCCATCCTTCCACTGATCCCGTGGGAGCACTCCCAACGGAAGTCCTCCCCCAGCTTACCCTCTTCCGGGCCAGTACCGCATGGTTAAGCTTATGGCAAAGGCAACTGCGCCCCCTCCCATTTATCAGACTGGGTCTCAAAGATACCCTTATTGGCACACCGGGTCTATCTAGCCCTAAGATGAATAAAACCATTTGGCCTTTGGTACAACACAATGCAAAAGGGTGTACCACAGCATAAATGTATATATATATATATATATATATATCTATATATATACACACACACACACACGTGTCTGTATATACTGTGTGTGTATATTACACACACACATAATATAATATCTCAGGCAGGACGTACGTTTTATGGGACTAATCGACAATCTGTCCATAACGAGTTCGGATGTGTAAAATACAATAAAATAAAATAAATGAACGCCCAAACAACCAAATAAAACAAAGTAATCAGCCATGACTTGGGGGGAGAGAGAGAGGGGGAGAGAGAGAGAGAGAGAGAGAGAGAGAGAGAGAGAGAGAGAGAGACCGAAGAAAACACCTGAACTCTAAGCATAACATATATATATATACATATATATATATATATGTATACATATATCTATATATATATATATATATGTATATATACATACATACCTGCCACAATAATGATGGGATTAACAAATATGCACATTTGGGGGAACATTAATTATGCACAGGTGACCCGATTTCCTGCTCGACCTTCCATTTGATATTCGTGGCGCAAATTATATATATTTTCCAACATAACCCTGGTTTTGTCTATCACTCCCCGCAACAACCCTACCGGTGCGCTAAATACCAACTACGGTAAACATTTACAAATGAACACATTGTAAACCAAATAAATAAACAAATATTATGCTCATGAGTATTTACTTCTCTCTGGTGCCTTACACATTTTGTTATGCCTAAGGGTGACGATCTTAATCAGCTATGGTGGGGTTACTTTAGGTTAAACGAGATTATGGGGGATTGGGAGAGGGGGAGGGGAGAGGGGGGAGGGGGAGGGGAGAGGGAAGGGAGGTGAGAGGGAGGGGAAAGGGAGGTGAGAGGGAGGGGAAGGGAGGTGAGAGGGAGGGGAAGGGAGGTGAGAGGGAGGGGAAGGGAGGTGAGAGGGAGGGGAAAGGGAGGTGAGAGGGAGGGGAAAGGGATGGGAAGGAAGGGGAGGGGAAGGAAGGGGAGGGGAGAGGAAGGGGGAGGGAAGGGGGAGGGGAGAGGAAGGGGGAGGGGAGAGGAGGGGTGAGGACGGGGGGAAACGAGGGGGAAGAGAGAAGGGAGGGGGAAGGGAGGGGAAAGGGAGGGGAAAGGGAGAGGAATGGGAGAGGATCCTCGTTTTGCCGACACATTTCTCTCGAATTCTCCATGTCAACTGAATAAAGTAAACGTCAGTTAACCAAATATAAACACACAAACAAAAAAACCTGCCAGCGCTATAGAGGACAAACACCTTTAATCCAGACAGGAACGCGCTAAGCCTTTAAACCCATAAGCTGTGGCGAGGGTCACCCTCAATTGAACAAAATCACCTGGCGACATGGATAAATGGGTCAATATCGTGACATCATCTGACCCAACGCCACGTCATTCCACTGTGCAACCGTGGGGACCACCGACCCACGACGTGAACCAGCTACTTGAAGACCGAAACCCCGATAAATAATAATAATAATAATAATAATAAAAAAAAAAAAAAGGGGGGGGGGGCGCAATTCGGGCACTGATCCCAAGACTCGCCCAATTAGTCCCCACGGCTCGACTAAGCTAAGCCCTCTTCACCAATCACCACATTCCACTACCCATGATTTTTTTTTATATATAACTAGTAATTTCTATATTTCATATACGCCTGATATCCCTTTTCAATATTCCCATTACATTGTTAATGTGTGATCTCTGCCACGTGTGTTACTCTATAGTTGATACAGCTACTGCCATCTGATAAACTAAAATTCTCAACAGGTTGCCATATATATATATGTATATATATATGTGTGTGTGTGTGTGTGTGTGTGTGTGTGTGTGTGTACGTATGTGTACAAGTGTGCATGTACGTATGCATGTGTGTATGTATGTACCCATCAGATAAGCTAAATTTGTCATTAGGTTGCCATGTACATATGCATGTACGTACGTGGATGTACGTGTATATGTACGTATGTATGGACGTATCCATGTATGCGTGCACGTATAAATGTATGCACTAAGACCACGTGGTATTTTACAAGTCCCGTCGTGATCCGGAAATTGCTCTCCAATTTCAAAATTCCTCAGCAACTTTTCTTTCTTCGGCGGAAGCTGTACAGCCCCGGTCACAATACCATTTCCCCCGTGATGTTCATATCTACCGAGAAAAGACAAGAAACGGAAAACGGAAAACACACACACACACACACACAAGTACTAATCATTAATGGTTTCAGTGAAAAAGATATTAACCACCAGACCAAGAAAATAAAGGACGGCTGGTAGAAAGATAATAAACAAAATATAGAAAAAATTAACATCTATTATATATCTACATTCTCATCAGCCTATAAAAGATTAACGTATAATGCAACATATTATAAAGAGGAACATTAAACCAGTCAACCCAGAAGATAATGAACTTGGTGATCTATTATAAGACAAGGAAGACCACCCACTTCCTTCTTAAAAACAGCATCCACCAAGAGAGAAAGGAACTTCAGAAATCACATATCATGTATAGGTTTACTTGTGCACAAGAGAACTGTGCACCTATATTGGCCTTTCATACCACCTGACATCTGAAGCTCCTAAAAAAACATTTAAGAGAAGTCCATGGCACAACACATTAAAGAGTAGAGCCCAAATCTAAATATACAAGCAGATAACCTTAGGGCCCTCCCAAGCCTGAGACAAATCGCTACAAATGCATGGGACAGAACCCCACAAATCCAAACCCGAAACCAAAACGCCACAAGCCCAAGCATACGACATTTTGTAACTACACGAAGTCGTAGGCTTCCCCTAGCACGTGACATTTCATCACTGCCTGAGTTACAAGGTAACTTCTCCCATGTGACCGGTAACTTTCCCCAGTGAAGATCAAGTATAGAATTTAAATATATAAAGCAACATAATGAAATATAACACCGGAATAATTCTTATCCTGACCAGATAGAATATTCCTAAGAGCTACTGAAGACTGGTCTTGAACCCGAAATCGCGATATAACAAACACGATCACCTACAGTGAAGTCATAAACCTCCATTCAAAATAACTCAAGTCCACAGTAAGACATATGGAAAATACATTAAGGAAAATAATAAATGCAAAATTAGCCATCAGTTTTAATGAAGATGTGTAAGAATCTCCTGCCCATATTATATATATATATATATATATATATATATATATACATATATATATATATATATATATATATATATATATATATATAACGAAAGCTATGAACCAAGTATTAGGAGCTTTAGGGACGAAAATTTATGCAAAGCTGAAATAAACAAGGGAATAGCACTCAACCACATCCATAAAGACCTCCGCTACGGGAAGTCTCATGAGAGACCTCATGAGAGAATGTTTGTGTGTGTGTGTGTGCGTGCGTGAGCGTGATTATATATATATATGTATATATATATGTATATATATGTATATATATGTAATATATATATATATATATATATATATATATAATGTATATATTACAAAGGATTACAAAGGCGGAGCATGCCGACAGGAGACCTCTTGGTCCATATCTAGGTCGGATGCGAAATAAAAATCATAAAAAAACTATAATGTAAACAATAAACAAAATACATAAATAAATGCATAGGTATAGTTAAATAACAAACAGGTAAACAGTAAATAATAAAAAATTTACATATAACTAATAATAAATGTAAATCAAACAGACAAATGATAACAAAACAAAAACAAATAATATAAAATTAATTATAATCACTACAGCATATTGCTTAGGTGTTTATCTAAATGATTCTTAAAGCTTCGAACTGAACTACATTGCACTACCTGTGCAGGAAGTTTATTCCATTCATTAACTACACGGTTGGCAAAGTTGTTTCTACCTACTTCCAAATTGAATCTATTTCCGGACAGTTTGAGACCATTGTTTCTTGTCCGATTCTCATTCAATGTGAAAATTTTGTCACTTTTGATGTTGTCAATTCCCTTTAGAATCTTAAAGACCTGTATCAAGTCACCTCTGAGTCTACGCTTTTTTAGGGAAAACAGATTCATATGTTTTAGTCGATTTTCGTATGATTTATTTTTGATATTTGGAATCGGTTTTGTGGCTCGCCGTTGTACTTTTTCCAGTCTGTCAATGTCTTTAATGAGATTCGGTGACCATACGGAAACAGCATATTCCAAATGTGGACGAACTAACGAATTATATAGCTTGTTAATGAGTGATGGACTTTTGAAATCAAAAGATCGCGCAATTAGTCCTAGAATCTTATTTGCTTTCTCAGAGACTGAAATACACTGCTTGGATGATTTGAGGTCGTTACTGATAATTACGCCGAGATCTTTTTCACCATCCACTTTTGTTAACGAATTTCCAAATAACTTGTAATCGTACTTACTGTTATTTTTACCTATGTGCATTACCTTGCATTTACTTGTGTTAAATTTCATTAGCCACTTTTCAGACCATTGCTGTAATTTATCTAAATCTTCTTGAATATCTAATTGGTTTAAATGATCATTTGCCATTCTGCACAGTTTTGTATCATCAGCAAATTTGGAAACAGTAGATTTTAGTCCAGGGTCTATATCATTTATATATACTATGAATAGAAGTGGCCCAAGAACGGAACCCTGAGGAACTCCACTTGTAATATTTTTCCATCTAGAAGTTTTTCCATTTAAAACAACTCTCTGTATATATATATATATATATATATATATACATACATATAGCTAGATAGTTCGAAAACTCGTATCCGATCGTTAAAAGGCTAAAGTGAATAGAAAGGGAGGTAGGACAGGGTGAGAAAGAAAGGGAGGTAGGACAGGGTGAGAAAGACTATCAAAAAAGCTTCGGGCGGGTAGTGAACACGGGGTAGCAAACATAGAAGTGTACACGGAATGTGAAAATTATAGGGAACTACAGGTGTAAATATGTTAGTTCAAACAACGTGCCAACATTGCGTGTGCGTGTGTGTGCGTGAGAGAGAGAGAGAGAGAGAGAGAGAGAGAGAGAGAGAGAGAGAGAGAGAGAGAGAGAGAGAGAGAGAGAGAGAGAGAGAGGGGTGGAGAGAAAGCGAGGGCGAGGGGAGGAGTAACACGAAACGTGATGTTAAACCAGAAACAAATGGGGAAATATGGCTGAGGACGTACGGGAGGGGAGAAGAGTGCCAAAAGGGGGAAAGGCTGAGGGGAAGGTGCGGGGTCAGAGGAAGGGGAATGGTGATGGTGGAATATGCAGGATGAAAAAATATATAACAATAATAACAATCACAATAATAATAATAATAATAATAATAACAATAACAGAAATAAAAATGGGAAGAGCGTTTTTGGAAAAGGACGACGGGCGGGAGACGGAGTTTAAGAGTCGATGGGAAGAGGATATGGAGGTAGAATGAAGACACCTGATGAGTACGGAAAGGGGAGGAGGAGGAGGAGGAGGAGGGTTAATGGAGGAAGGAATGAGATACTGAAGGAGGTAAGAATGAGATAAGAAATTCATAATGTAATCCGAGAGTGAGGGAGAACAAATGGAGGCAATGAGAGGGGAATTAAGAAGACGGTGGGCAGAAAGTGAGGGGGGGGGAGGGGGAGGGGTGCAAACCAGAGGACAAGGCGAGGGGGAAAGGAGTAAAAATAACTAAATAAACAAACAACACAAGAGGGAAGGCAAAGTGGGAAGAATTAACGAGGAAAAGGGAATATCCGGAACATTATCTTAAAATGAGAGGAAAAGAAACGGGAAAAATGTTGGGAGGCTGCACAGAATGAGAAAAAAAGAGCGAGGAGAGGAAGGGAAAAAGCAAAGAAGAAGAAAACGGAAACAAAGTGAAAGGCGTGAGGAGAGAAAACGGGAAGTGAAACAGGACGAAGAAGAATGGGAAGAGGGCGGGAGAGGACGAGGGGGGGAGAAAGGGAGGAGGTGAGAGGAAATGGACGAGGTGAAATGGCGAGGTGGGAAGAGGATTGGGGAAAGAGCTATTGGGGTAAGATACGAGGGAAAGGTTGTAAGACCGATGGGGGGAAGGTAGATAATAAGGGGAAAGGGAAAGTAAGAAGAGTAAAGGGGAATTGTAACAGAGGGGATGCAATGGGGAGGAGGAGGCAAGGGTCAGTGTTGCAATGCTAAAGTAGGTAAGGGGTGTGGGGGAATGATCTACGCAAAATGCGCTAATGGATGTAGGAAAGTGGTGAAGTAAAAGGGAGGCAAGGGGATCGAAGTCAACCCTAAATAAGGAAAGTTGTGAAAAAGTTGGAAGTTCAAGAAAAAGAAAATCCCTACGAGGAGTGTAGGGAGAGGACGGTAGGGTAAGGGATGGGGTAGGGATGGTGATGGTGATGATGGTGATGATGGTGGTGATGGTGGTGGCGGTGATGGCGAAGTTATGACGAAGGTGAAGTGATAATAAAAAGGAACCAGCATGGATATACGGGAGAAATAGACGAGGAGGAAAGGGGAGAGAGACAAAGGGGAGAGCGGGAGAAAGGAATGGGAGGGTAGATGATCATGGGGGGAAAAGGACAGTAAAGGACTCGGGAAGGGGGAAGGACAGTAAAGGACAGGAAGGAGGGAAGAGAGGGAGGGGGGGGGAAGGAGGATACAACAGTTACGGAGGCCGACGCCATCACGGCGGGCGAGCATGCGACGCGTCTGGGTCTGATAAGGCCTTTTATAATCCGAGGGCTCGTGCATGACGGATGTGGGCAGCGGGGCGGCGGCGAAACTCGGGACGATTCCGTTCCATCTCCAGTCGACCCGACAGCAACAACGCCCGCAAGAGACCTTTCTTTTGATCATGACGAGGATGAGTGCATAATAGATACATGCAGACCATATGTGTGTGTGTGTGTGTGTGTGTGTGTGTGTGTGTGTGTGTGTGTGCGTGCGCGCACACACACAAACTACAATTGGATTAGAAGTGTAACCGATTACAAGATCATACATTCAATCATGGGCAATCTTAATTTCCAGCGAAAAGATTAACCCCTAACCTAATACTGCACGGGGTCCTTCGAGTCACACCTGTATTAGGTAAGGCCAAGTGAGTGACACGTACCATCATCACGCTGCCCACCGAGTTACGACAAGGCGTTCAATTACAATTCGAATTACCACCAGACCATTCCATTCAGATGCGGGTTCAGTCGCTACCGCATGGCCGTTGGCGCACTTCACAAGGACGTGTCTATCCAACGCCAAGCGGCTTCGTCCAGGTGGTCCAAAGGAAGGCCGCGGTGGCACTCCTGACCTGGCCAACGCCCACCAGCTGGAGGAGGGTTCCAGCATGTTTACCTCTTCGTCCTAATCGCACAAGCAAGCAAACAAGCAAGCAGGAAGACATGTGGGGAGGCATGGAGGGAGGTAGGAAGGGAGGGAGGGGAAGTAGGTAGGTAAGGAGGGAGATGGGTAGGAAGAGGTAGAGCAGTAGGAAGGTAGGTAGGTATGGAGGGAGGTAGGAAGGGAGATCAGAAGGGAAGTAGGTAGGAAGTGAGGTAAGTACATAGGTAGGTAAGAAGCCAGGTAGGGAGTTAGGTAAGGTAGGTAGGTAGGAATGGGGGTAGCATTGAAAGGAGGTAGCTAGTAATGTAGGGAGATAGGAAGAGGGTAAGAAGGGAGGTAGGAAGGGAGGGGAGGGAGGTAGGAAGGAAGGGAGGGGAGGGAGGTAGGAAGAGAGGTAGGTAGAAAGGGAGGTAGGTAGGTAGAAAGGGAGGTAGTTAGGTAGAAAGGGAGGTAGTTAGGTAGAAAGGGAGGTAGTTAGGTAGAAAGGGAGGTAGTTAGGTAGAAAGGGAGGTAGTTAGGTAGAAAGGGAGGTAGTTAGGAAGGGAGGTAGGCAGGTATAAAAGGAGGTAGGCAGGTGTGAAAGGAGGTAGACAGGTGTGAAAAGAGGAGGCAGGTATGAAAGGAGGTATGCGGGTATGAAAGGAGGTAGGCAAGAAGGGAGGTAGGCAAGAAGGGAGGTAGGTGGAAAAGGAGGTATGAAGGTATGTAGGAAGAGAGGTAGGTAGGGAGGTAGGAAGAGAGGTAGGAAGAGAGGTAGGAAGATAGGTAGGAAGATAGGTAGGTAGGAAGGAAGGTAAGATAGGAAGTGAGAAGGAAGACGGGGGATGTAAGGAAGGTGGAAGGAAGGTGGAAGGAAGGGGAAGGAAGGAAGGAAAGGAGGAAGAGAGAGAAAGAAAGTACTGTAGGAGTGCAAGAAAGTAGATATGGAGACTGGAAAAAACACGTAACAATAAATAAATAAATAAGATAAAAATAAAATCTCCGTATCTATTTTTCTTTTGTTCTGGGAGTGCATGACACACAACGTCGCTGTGACCGGAAAATACCGGAGAGCCATGCCGGCTGCCACAAATGCACACACATACGTACACACACACACACAGTCCCCCGGATAATGGAAACCGAGAGTAGCATCTGTCATTATTAGCAAATGCGTTCCAACTCACGCATCTGTCATCATTAGCAAATGCCCCCAACCCCACCTAATCCCCCCCACCCAGCTCCCCCCCCACATAACCCCCCATCACCCAGACTTAGGCCTCCCGAGATGTATCACGCAGTTCACCTTTACATGCATGGCTGTTACAAAGATGTAACAAAGGGCTGCTTACCTGCGGCCGAAAGTCACCTTTGCCCCAAGTGCTACGGCACTATTCCGGACACCTTAACCCGACCCATAGTATATCAGAGGTATACAAATACGTCTTTAGTTGGTGAACATTTTACATCCACATACAAACACCTGGCAAATTATTCGACTCAAACAAAATGTCCGTATCGGGTGGCACTTTTTATTTAATATTGTCGTCAGACGATTTCATTCACCTCCGAGGTACCTCCCAAGCCCTCTGTAGTAAAGGGGAGAGGGGGGGAGGGAGGGAGGGAGGGACGGCGGTGTCATCCGCCCTCAAACGACCGCAGCCATCATCAATATGATTCGAGTCGATCGAGAGCAATTCCCGACCAATGCCAAGCCTCTGTGCGTAACGAGTGCCAACTGGATGGCACTGTGTCCTTAACGACCACACGCCATCGCCCGTCCCTTTAACACACCCTCACTAATATCCACAACTTCAAACATGGGATAACACTGACGCCAGACGATTTTATTCAATGCGGGGAGCTGGGCCATCTCAAGAAACCCTTTCGCTCGTGTCAAATTGTTTTTGCCAGGTGATTTTAATCCACTCGAGGTCTCCCGAAGCAAAATGGCTCTTCTCCGCCCCCC
Organism: Oratosquilla oratoria; assembly: GCF_046742065.1. NCBI lineage: Eukaryota > Metazoa > Arthropoda > Malacostraca > Stomatopoda > Squillidae > Oratosquilla > Oratosquilla oratoria. The sequence goes on from NC_134802.1 coordinate 22,805,685, forward strand.
TCCCCGAAGAACTAATCTGAATATTTAATTCAATCTAACTTTACAACACGTTCCCCTCATGAAACTACTAAACTTCACATTCTTCCTCCTCGTCCTTCCGTACCGGACGGGGGCACATTTCTTTACAACCCAACGGCTGCAGCCAGGAGATTCCAGTCATCCCCAGTGGCACTCTTCAGTCGCACGAGGCTGACAACGTACGTTTGCCCTTCGCCAAGGGCTGGCACTACCATTTCCCGAACTCCAAACTAACATTAATCTTATCAAGCTATGGGGTGCCTTCCAGATTAAATCAACTTTCTTACAGACGGAGGCTATGGAAAAACCATTGAGAACAAATTTTCACGAGGTCACATACCCTCACTCGCCCTTCTCCAGCCCTATGGATCATCCCTGACAAGGCGACGGTAAATTCCATGCTATCCCTGGCAAGCTCCCACGTAGACTCCTGGTCCATCTACGATTTCCAGTCAGATACGATTTATCTGAAGGGCCACGGGTCTCGCACCCCCCGCGATGGGTCATCTCTCTCTCTCTCGGATATTACTCTATGAGCAGGGCAAGAGACTGGAGCAGGGGAGAGCCGAGAGGGATAATAATAATAACTTGCAGTAGGGGGTTGGGTGTGGCATGAGGAAAGGTATATTGTGTGGAACATAATATATATATATATATATATATATATATATATATATATATATATAGAGAGAGAGAGAGAGAGAGAGAGAGAGAGATTGTGTGTGTGTGTGTGTGTGTGTGTGTGTGTGTGTGTGTGTGTGTGTGTGTGTGTGCGCGCGCGCGTGTATAGAGGGGTTACAATAAGCGAGATGGCAAAAGCTGTATAAGAGTAAGCATAAAGGAAGTAGTAGGAGGGGGGTGGGGAAAGTGAGGAGGGAGAAGGGCGGGTGAGGAGAAGGAGAGACGGGAAAAGAAGAGGACGAAGAGAAGGATGAGGTGAATATGAAGAGTGAGATGAAGAGGGAGAATGTGGGGAGGGAAGAGGGTAGTGTACAAGAGGAGGAGAAGAAGGAATAGAAGGGAGGATGGCGAGGAGTGGGATGGAGAGATGGAAAGGGAGGAGGAAGAGGATGGGGAAGAGGAAAAGGGAAAAGAGGTCAGAGAAGAGGAGGAGGAGGAGAAGGAGTAGTGTGGGGAAAAGGGAAAAGGAGTGGGAGGAAGGGGATAAAGGGGAAGGAGGGTGGGGAAGAGTCAGGAAATGACGCAGAGGGAGAGGCGGGAAATGTGAGGAAGATTTAATGGGGCAGCAGGGGCGGGGAAGGGAGCGAGGTTGGGGGAGGGCGGGGGGGGAGAGCATGGGTGTTGGGGAGATAAAAGATTATGCGAGACGGGAGCGCGGGGGGAGGGGGGAAGGCGCGGAGAAGAATGGGATGAAAGATATGGGGGAGGATGGCCAAATGGGGGAAGTGGATGAAGAAATCGATGTGGCACCAGGATGGAGGAACGAGACAGGAAAATAGCTGTGGGGGAGAACGAGGGAGGGGAAGGGGGAAGAGGAAAAAGAGGAAGGAGGAACAAGAGTACGAGGGAGAGAGGAAGGGAAAGAAGTATGAAGGAGAAGAAAGGAGGAAGGAAGGGGAGGGAGGAGAAAGGAGGAAGGAAGGGGAGGGAGGAAGGAAGGGGAGGGAGGAAGGAAGGGGAGGGAGGAAGGAAGGGGAGGGAGGAGAAAGGAGGAAGGAAGGGGAGGGAGGAAGGAAGGAAGGGGAGGGAGGAAGAAAGGGGAGGAAGGAAGGGGAGGGAGGAAGGAAGGGGAGGGAGGAGAAAGGAGGACGGAAGGGGAGGGAGGAGAAAGGAGGACGGAAGGGGAGGGAGGAGAAAGGAGGAAGGAAGGGGTGGAAGGAAGGGGAGCGAGGAGAAAGGAGGAAGGGGAGGGAGGAGAAAGGAGGAAGGGGAGGGAGGAGAAAGGAGGAAGGGGAGGGAGGAGAAAGGAGGAAGGGGAGGGAGGAGAAAGGAAGGAGGGAGAGGGAGGAGAAAGGAGGAAGGAAGGGGAGGGGAGGGAGGAGAAAGGAGGAAGGAAGGGGAGGGGAGGGAGGAGAAAGGAGGAAGGAAGGGGAGGGGAGGGAGGAGAAAGGAGGAAGGAAGGGAAGAGGAGGGAGGAGAAAGGAGGAAGGGTAGGGAGGAGAAAGGAGGAAGAGGAGGGAGAAGAAAGGATGAAGGAGGAGAGGAAAAGAGGAGGGAGGAGGAAGAAGGGGAGGGAAAGAGGGAAAAGGAGGGAGAAAGAGGGAAAGGAAGAGGAGGAAGAAAGACAAAGAAGGGAAGGGAGGGGAGAGGAGGGAGGAGAGGCAGAGGAGAAACGTAGCGGGCAGTAATGAGAAAGGGAGAGGGGAGGAAAGGGAGCAAGGTGTGACGTGCGCGTGCGCGCGTGCAACAGAGTGAGAAGGGGGGGGGAAGAAGCTGGGGGTGAAAAGGAAGACTGCTGGGGGAGTGTGTGGGGGGGATCTGTGGAGAAAATGGGACGGGTAGGGGGGATTTATACAGGATAATCTTATTACACTGACCTCTGGTCCCAACAAAGCGATCATCCCGAATCCTTAGGTAAGCTTAGCTGACCCCCCCCCTCTCTCTCTCTCTCTCTCTCTCTTTTTTAGAAAGAGCGAGAGAGCCCTAATCTTCATGGGCAAAAAAGACAGAATATTTAGAAATAATTTCAGGAAATTAAAAATCAACTTTAACTCTCATAAATGTGATGGGCATGGTTCATTGAAGCAGGTATTCATTGGATGTCTGATCTCGTCATCAAAGGTAAAGTTGGCCGCCACCCCTGAACCGCGTCTCCGTCCGTCCCGTCCCGTCCCGTCCCGTCCACCTGAGAGGAAATAGTCGGGGGGGGGGGTCTGACTCACCTGGGGAGAGCACTCATGATGTCACAGCAGGTTCTTTACATTGGACACAAACGAAGGAACGAGAGAGAGAAAAAAAAGGGGGGAGACAGGGAGGGGGAGAGACGGGGGAAGGGAGAGAGGTGGGGAGGCAGGGATATAGAGAGAGAGGGGGGAAGGCAGAGAGAGAGAGAGAGAGAGAGAGAGAGAGAGAGAGAGAGAGAGAGAGAGAGAGAGAGAGAGAGAGAGAGAGAGAGAGAGAGAGAGAGAGAGAGAGTAAATGGGGGGGGGGGTAGAGAGAGACTGGAGAGAGGGAGAGAGCTGGGGGTGAAAAGGAAGACTGCTGGGGGAGTGTGTGGGGGGAGAGATCGGTGAGAAAATGATGCCTGTGAAGGTAGGGGGGATTTATACAGGATAATCTTATTACACTGACCTCTGGTCCCAACAAAGCGATCATCCCGAATCCTTAGGTAAGCTTAGCTGAGACAACCTTCTAGTCATCTTTCTCTCCCCTTTTCCCCATTCCTGGTGTTGGAAGAAGGGAGCGGGATAGGAGGAGGAAACCACCCACCCCACCTGGGTTTGGTGGGGGGTGGGTTTCCTCCTTCCTTTATTCTACCGGCTAGAATGAAAGACAGAATATTTAGAAATAATTTCAGGAAATCACACACAAAAATCTAATTCAACTCTCATAAATTTGATGGGCATGGACAACTCCTCCGAAGCAGGTCATTCACGAGATGTCTGATCTCGTCATCAAAGGACGTTGGCCGCCATGAAGCGTTTCCGTCCGTCCGTCCCGTCATATACATACCCACCCACACACACTGTGCGAACACACGCAAGTGAGAGAGTGGGAAATAGGGGGAGAGAGGGAGGGAGGGAGGGAGGAAGAGGGAGGGAGAGAGAAAGAGAGAGATATGATGGCAGGGGACGAGTGCATACAAGAAAAGGAAAGGACACGACAACGTGGCAAGTGGAGGTCAGGACTGTGTAGTACTCGTACAGAATCGAAGTCAGGTGGGGGAAGGGACGGGGAGGCGTGAAAAGGAAATGATTCGAGGAGGAGGAGGAGGAGGAGGAGGAGGACGAAGAGGTGGAGGAGTCTGTGGACAAGAGGGGAGGAGTCGAAGATGAGAGAAAAGAACAAAGGAAGAAGGCAAGCGGTGACCGAGGGGTCCGAGGACAGGGGGGAAGAGAAAAGAAAAACAGATAAAAGAAGGCAAGAGAAAGTTGAGAACGATAAGGAGAGCAAATGGGAAGGGAAGGGGAGGGGAGTGAGGAGATGGGTGTGGGGGGGTTATGAGCGGGGGAAGGGGGGACCAGAGGGGGGATGGGGTCACGTCTAGAGGGAAGGAGGACGAGGAGTGGGTGAAGGGGATCTAGGAGCAGAGGACGGGGACGGGGGGAGTGAAAAAGAGAGGAATAGGGCCCGGGATGAGGAAAGTGAGCGGGAAAGAGTTGGTGAGGAGAAAGAAAAAACAAGAAAGAATGCAGGATTTGGGAGAGGGGAGAGGGGAGAGGGGAGAGGAGAGAGGGAGAGAGAGAGAGAGAGAGAGAGAGAGAGAGAGAGAGAGAGAGAGAGAGAGAGAGAGAGAGAGAGAAAAGAAGCCACGGAGCGGGGTTGCGGTGTAAGAGGAGTGAAGGGAGGGAAGTGAGTGACCAGGGGGTCAGGCAAAAGAACGAGTTTAGGGGCGACGGAAGGAGTACGAATAGGGGAGATACAAGAGAGGTGAGGAGGGCATGTAGGTAGGAGAGAAACGGGAGAAGCGGAAGGAGGAAGGAGGAAGGAGGGAGGAGGAAGGGGGAAAGGGTAAAGGGGATGGAGAGCGAAGGGTTGAGGGCAGGCGACCAACGGAATGAAAGAAAAAAAATAAAAATAAATGAAATGGGGTGGAGCTGGAAAGTGGACGGCGAGGGGTCTAATACGTAGGGGGAATGGGGATAAAATGGATGTGGAAGAATCAAGACGTAGACAAATGAAAAGTATGATAAACGAGCAGTATGTGCAATAGGCAAAGGAGAGGGGTGAAGACAGACAAAGACACAGAGAAGGATAGGGAGAGAGGGAGAGAGAGAGAGAGAGAGAGAGAGAGAGAGAGAGAGAGAGAGAGAGAGAGAATGCTGGAAATAGAGAGCGGGCGTGAAATGAGTCTAGTGCCAGCATGGAAGATGGACACCACATGCAGCGTGTGTGGACAGGAGGCACACCATGTAACATGGACTCTTCCGATGCGAAGCGAAGTACAGTCCCGGGACAAAGCCTCCGGACAAAATCCCAGGATCAACCCGTGGTAAACATTACTACAATATGTGTAATGTGTACATTGCATTTTCTAGTATAAAAATAAAATAAATAAATAAAATAATAAAAATGAAAATAAAATAAATAAATAAAATAAAACAATAAAAAATAGTCGTATTTACATATAACCCGTAGCTGGAGGGTCTTCGTTTTCATTCTCGGGTTTCCTCCAGGCTATTTCATTCAGCCTAGTGTGTGTGACTTGAACGAACGATTTGTACATTTTACTGTATAGAGGGGAGGGGGAGCGTTCCCCCCCTCTTGAAAACCCAAAGGGGTCGCACGAAATTCGACTTTCCGTACCAGACAATACTTTTACTCTTTGACCTGCAGTACAGCGCATGGCAAGAGTTCAGCGGCGGTGAAAGGTAGGATACCGAGCCTACGTGATCTATACACACGAACAACTTTTTATTCTGGCCGTCATCAGGTGATTTTATTCAGTTGACAGACACACCACCCTAAGCTGAGGGGATTAACTTGACCTCGACCAACCCTCAAAGGTTCACACCAAGACCCTAGGGGGGATTAATCCGGCTAACCCACCGAAAGATTTTCTTTAGCGGACGAAAAACCAGAGACGCCAAAGGGGTTTAAAGCCATTCGTAGATATTAATGACTTTATTCTGAGCTAACGATTCCCCCCCCCCCCAGCCTGAGATCTCTCTCAGCGCCCAAAAGAAGTGAAGATCTTCTTGGTGGCCATGCTCACACTCGTCGCAAGTGATACCAAGTATCCACTCACTATCCCTGAGTAAGTTCATTCCAACTAGCGCAAGATGATTCCAAGCGATTTTATTCAGTCAGGGGAGATTTTACCTCAGCAGCGAAAGGGCTAAGTGCATCTTAAAGGAACCTTTCGCTGATGTTCAATTCTTCGCTTGTTCTGTCTACCACTAGCTGATTCAAATACAGCTGAGACCTTACGGAACGAAAGCTGAACCACTTAGCGCAAAAAATAAATAATTAAAAAATAAATATAACAATTACAACAAAGTAAATCAATAAAAATATTGGGTTAATCTTAGCCAACAGCGATTATAGATTAAAAAAAAAAAAAAAAGGGTAAAACAAAACCCGTTCTCAAAGACTCCTGGAAGGGGAGTTAGTGGGTCGACCCACGAGGAGGAGGAGGAGGAGGAGGAGGTCACCCCCACCCCCCAACACACACACAAGTCGAGTTTGGTCATCATGAACGAGGGAAGTTCGAAGACTGGGAGATTACGAACGAAGACACCAAAAGAGAGATAAAGAGATAAGTGAGGAAAAGAGAACGAGACTGTGGGAGATAACGGAGACGAGAGATCAAGAGATGGGAGATAATGAACGAAGACGTGAAAAAAAAATATGGGAGATAACGAACAGAGAGAAAGGGGGTAATATGAGAGATATACAAACGCAGACGTGGAGAGAGAGAGAGAGAGAGAGAGAGAGAGAGAGAGAGAGAGAGAGAGAGAGAGAGAGAGAGAGAGAGGGAGAGAGAGAGAACGTAAGAGGACTTAAAATAGATGGGTAGACTGATAGAGGTACGAAGACAAAATATTTGAATAGATGATGGGGGGAGGCAGAGGGAGGGGGAGGGAGAGAAGAGAGAGAGAGAGAGAGAGAGAGAGAGAGAGAGAGAGAGAGAGAGAGAGAGAGAGAGAGAGAAAGAGAGGAGAGAACGTACGAAGACTTAAAAATAGATGGGTAGATTGATAGAGGTACGAAGACAAAACATTTGAATAGATGATGGGGGAAGAGAGGGAGAGAGAGGGAAGAGAGAGAGAGAGGGAGAGAGGGAGAGAGGAAGAGGGAGGGAAAGAGGGAGAAGAGAGAGAGAGAGAGAGAGAGAGAGAGAGAGAGAGAGAGAGAGAGAGAGAGAGATATATATATATATATATATATATATATATATATATATAGAGAGAGAGAGAGAGAGAGAGAGAGAGAGGATAGAGAGGGATAGAGGAAGAGATGGATAGATGAAGAGGAAGAGGGAGAGGGAGAGAAAGGGATAGAGATAGAGAGCGAGAAAGGTGGGAGGGGGCCACACACGCACACGAATGACGAGGCAGGAACAGAATGTAAACGGAGGAAGGAACGAACCGAAAAAGACGGAGGGAGAGCTGGCTCGGGGGGGGGGGTTGAGAGAGAGAGAGAGAGAGAGAGAGAGAGAGAGAGAGAGAGAGAGAGAGAGAGAGAGAGAGAGAGAGAGAGAGAGAGAGAGAGAGGAGAGAGAGGGGAGAGAAAGAGAAAGAGGTAAGGAGTGGACAATAAAAAATACAAAAACATATAAATATGGAAAACCGAAAAAATGCAAAACCGTACACACACACACACACACATTATATATATATATATATATATATATATATATATGTGTGTGTGTGTGTGTGTGTGTGTGTGTGTATGTGTGTGTGTGTGTGTTTGTGTGTGTGACAATATTAAATCATGGCTGAGAAAGTGCGAGATATGGAGAGTGAATATGGTATGGAGAAAGCATGCTAGAGGCGTAGACTGAATGGAAAAGGGTATGGGAAAGGGAAAAATGAAGGCGAAAGAAATATACATACACACACACACACACACATAATATATATATATACATATTATATATATACATATATATATATATATATATAAGGAAAGGCAAAGAGGGGTAAAGAAAAGGGAGTTGATGGCAAAAGAAACGAAAAAAGAGCAGGAGAAAGAAAAATAAAAATAAAACGGGGAAGGTGAGCAAGGAGGGGAAGCGAGAGAGGTAGGAGGAAGAGGAGGAGGACAAGGAAAATGAGGATGAAGAGGCTGAAGGTAAGGGGGAGGGGGAAGGAGCAAGAAAGGGAAAGGGGGGGACTGAGTGAAGGAAGATGAGAACAGAGTGAAGGGACCGTACGAAGAGTATATATTGTGAATAGGAAGGAAAAATAACGAGATTTGTAAAAACAGGCAAGAGTGGGGAGAGAAAGTTGCAAGACTGGGGAGGGAAAATAAGGGGGGGGCGGGAAATGTAGGATTGGGAGGTGGATGGGGAGATTAATGTTTGGCTGGGGAAAAGAAAGGAAAAAAAGGCGTAGAAAGAGTAACAGGGAAACGTGAATTAATAAGAGTATGCAAGGTCTACATGGAGTAAGGTTGATATGAGCATGTAGGTAAGGAGTGAAAAGGCAAGTGAAGGGTGAAGGGAGGAGGGACAGAGGGAAGAGGAAGAGTACGAGAGGGAGGAGGAGAAAGAGAGGGATGAGTAGGGCTTTTGGAAGGAGAAGGAAAAGTGTTTGAAGAGGGGTTGGAGTAGGAAGAGAGGGAGGAACAGGTGTAAAGAGAGAAGTAGGGGAACAACAGGGACAGAGGGAAGAGAGAAGTAGGAAAACAACAGGGACTGAGGGAAGAGAGAAGTAGGGAAACAACAGGGATAGAGGGAAGAGAGAAGTAGAGAAACAACAGGGACAGAGGGAAGAGAGAAGTAGGGGAACAATAGGGACAGTGGGAAGAGAGAAGTAGGGAAACAAGAGGGACAGAGGGAAGAGAGAATTAGGGAAACAACAGGGACAGGGGGATGAGAGAAGTAGGGAAACAACAGGGACAGAGGGAAGAGAGAAGTAGGGAAACACCAGGGACAGGGGGAAGAGAGAAGTAGGGAAACAACTGGGACAGAGGGAAGAGAGAAGTAGAGGGAAGAGAGAAGTACAGGAACAAGAGGGACAGAGGGAAGAGAGAAGTAGGGGAACAAGAGGGACAGAGGGAAGAGAGAAGTAGGGAAACAACAGGGATAGAGGGAAGAGAGAAGTAGGGAAACAACAGGGATAGAGGGAAGAGAGAAGTAGAGGAACAACAGGGATAGAGGGAAGAGAGAAGTAGGGGAACAAGAGGGACAGAGGGAAGAGAGAAGTAGGGAAACAACTGGGACAGAGGGAAGAGAAGTTGGGGAACAAGAGGGACAGAGGGAAGAGAGAAGTAGGGAAACAAGAGGGACAGAGGGAAGAGAAGTTGGGGAACAACAGGGACAGAGGGAAGAGAGAAGTAGGGAAACAACAGGGACAGAGGGAAGAGAGAAGTAGGGAAACAACAGGGACAGAGGGAAGAGAAGTTGGGGAACAACAGGGACAGAGGGAAGAGAGAAGTAGGGAAACAACAGGGACAGAGAGAAGTAGGGGAACAAGAGGGACAGAGTGAAGAGAGAAGTACTGGAACAACAGGGACAGAGGGAAGAGAGAAGTAGGGAAACAACAGGGATAGAGGGAAGAGAAGTAGGGAAACAAGAGGGACAGAGGGAAGAGAGAAGTAGGGAAACAACAGGGACAGAGGGAAGAGAGAAGTAGGGAAACAACAGGGACAGAGGGAAGAGAGAAGTAGGGAAACAACAGGGACAGAGGGAAGAGAGAAGTAGGGAAACAAGAGGGACAGAGGGAAGAGAAGTTGGGGAACAACAGGGACAGAGGGAAGAGAGAAGTAGGGAAACAACAGATACAGGGGGAAGAGAGAAGTAGGGAAACAACAGGTACAGGGGGAAGAGAGAAGTAGGGAAACAACAGGGACAGAGGGAAGAGAGAAATAGGGAAACAACTGGGACAGAGGGAAGAGAGAAATAGGGGAACAACAGGGACAGAGGGAAGAGAGAAGTATGGAACAACAGGGACAGAGGGAAGAGAGAAGTATGGAACAACAGGGAGAGAGGGAAGAGAAGTTGGGGAACAACAGGGACAGAGGGAAGAGAGAAGTAGGGGAACAACTGGGACAGAGGGAAGAGAGAAGTAGGGGAACAACAGGGACAGAGGGAAGAGAGAAGTAGGGAAGCAACAGGGACAGAAGGAAGAGTAGGTAGAGAGGGAAGGAAGGAGTGAGGAGGAGGAGGGGCTAGAGGGGGAGGAGGGAAAAGTGGGAAGAGGTGAGGAGTGGGAGGACGGGGGATGACAAATTATGGAAGAAAATGTGCGAGGAAAGATAACGCAAAGAAGAAGAGGCGAATGTGACACGGCCAAGAAAATATGAAGAAGGGTGGAAAACGATGGCGGGGGTGGAAGGGACGGGGAGGGGAGGGGAGGGGTGGGGGAAGAGGGGAGAGAAGAGGGCCAGAAAAAGGGGTAGAAAGTGGGTGGGAAGGGGAAGAGAAGGAGAGATGGGAAAAGAAATGGAAGAACAGAAGAAGTAGAATGATGAGAAGGAAGAGGAGGAGGAGGAGGAGGAGTAGGAAGAATGGAAATAGTAGGAGTGGGAATGGGAGGAGCAGGAGTGGGAGGAGTAAGGGGAGAGACCCCCTATAGAGAGAGGGATGAAGGGTGAAGGGTGAAATGAAGAGGGTTTGTGATAAGGGGGTAAGGGGTGGATATGAAGGAGTAGAATGATGAGAAGGAAGAGGAGGAGTAGGAAGAATGGAAATAGTAGGAGTGGGAATGGAAGGAGCAGGAGTAGTGGGAGGACTAAGGGGAGGGACCTCCTATAGAGAGAGGGATGAAAGGGGGAAGGCCGAAATGAAGAGGGTTTGGGGTAAGGGGGTAAGGGGTGGATATGTGGAAAGGGGTCCGCCTGCGGGAGGGTGGGAGGGGGGCATGGAGAGGAAGGGAGGCAGGCAGAGAGTAGAAGAGGCCCAAGTGGTGGTGATAGAGATAGAGGAAGAGGAGGAGGAGGAGGAGGAGATAAATTTCCGAAGAGAATGAAAAGAAAGGGATGGAGAATAATGACGGTATCAGGAAAGAAAATAACGAGAAGGATAAAGAAGAGAGTAATGAGAATATGGAAGAAGAACAAGAGGACGAATTGGAGGAATAAGGAGGAGGAAGAGAGCTACCAAGGGTACAGACACAACACGTAAACAACGACGTCCAAGGCACAGGAATGGAAATTCAGTGGAAATGCGACGCACAGAACAGAACACGACAGACCAGGATAGAACAAAAGGGGGCGGGGCTCACAATACTGCAACCTCGGGACAAAGAGAAGGAAAGGAGAACGAAGGGGAAGAGGAGAACGAGGGTAAAGTGAGAAACGGAGAAAGAGAGAATGACACAAGATGCTGGAAGGAGAGAGAAAGTGAGAGAGAGAGAGAGAGAGAGAGAGAGAGAGAGAGAGAGAGAGAGAGAGATGCGAGGACAGAGTGGATAAATGGCTGTGGATAAGTGGAGAGAGGTAGGACGATAAGGAGTTAGAGGAGTGTGAGGAAGATGAGGAATATGTGGAGTACTGGTAAAGAAGAGGTGGAATGAGAGGAATGGGATGAGGATAAGGAGTGGACGGAAGACGACGAGGACAAGGAATGGGAAGGAGGAGGACATGGAGGACGAAGAGTGGGTGAAGGAGTGGGAGTGGGGGGTAGGGAGGAGCAGAAATAGGAGGAGGAGGCAAGGGGGCTAGTGGAAGGAAGAGAGGGAGGAGACGAGGCTGGGGGGAAGGGGGAGGAAAGAAATTAAAGAAGCGAGGCAGTGGCGATGGGGAAGCCGGGGAGGAGGGGAGAGGGGGGAAGGGGGAAGGGAGGGGGAGGAAAGGGGCGGGGAGGGCTGATGGTGAGAAGGCAGGAGGGGAGGGATGGGAGGGTGGGGTGTCAAAATGGACGGAGTGAGAAATTGTGGAAGGGGGCAGAAGGAGGGGGGAGAATATAGTTGGGGGCTTCGAAAGAGGAGGGTGGTGAGATCATGGAGGGGAGTGGTATGTTGAAGAGAAAATGGAGGGGTGAATTATAAAATGGGTGCTGGGGGGGGAGAAAACCCAAGGGTGGGTGAGTAAAATTTTGAAAGGAGAGAGAGAGAGAGAGAGAGAGAGAGAGAGAGAGAGAGAGAGAGAGAGAGGGAGAGAGAGAGCATGGATGGCGAGGAAATGAGAAGCGAATGAGAAAATGGATGACGCAGAGAAAACAAACGAGAAGTGAGAAAATGTAGGAGGAACAGAAAAGCAATGAGAAGTGAGGAAATGGAGGAGAAATGGAGAAAACTGATGGGAAGTGAGAAAATAGAGGGGGGGGCGTGAGAAAATGGAGTGAGAACTTGGGAGATGGACACTAAAATGGAGGGGCAACGTAGGAAGGCGCGGCAGAGCTGGGAAGGGAAGCTGCGAGGAGGTGGAGGAGGGAAAGTAAGGGGGAGGGAGGGAAAGAGGGAGGGGGAGGGGAAAGAAGGCGGGGATGAGTTAAGTAGTGGAGCAAGGCTCGTGGTGGTGGTGGAAGTGGTGGAGACGGTTCTACTAATGGTGGAGGTAATGGTGGAGGTGGAGCTGTCAGGGCAAAGCGGAATGGAGGGAGGAAGGGACGAAGGGAGGAGATGGAGGGGGAGGAGGGGGTGGACGGGGAGGTGGTAGTGAAGGAAGAGGTGGAGGTGGAAGAGGAGTTGGTGGTGGTGGTGGTGGTGGTGGAGGAGGAGGAGGAGAATCGCAGAGCGAGGGAGGAGGAGGATCGAGTTTGCGGCTCCGTATAGGAAATCAATGCTCTGCTGCTCTGTCGCTGCTGCCTGCTGCGTCTGCTGCCGCCACTGCTGTCGCTGTTTCTGCAAAGGCGGGAGACCCAGCAGCCCCACTCCCACTCTCACCCTCCCTGCAACTGCTACCGCGTCATCACCAACAACTCTTCTTCAAGAGCAGGTGCCGTGCTACTGTGGCACCTGGATCAAGGTGCCGCCTACTGCTCCTTCCTGCGCCAGACAACAGACATAGGACAGACAGTCCACAGACAACCGCCTCTGCTAGTGTATTCCCTACCCTAACACGAACCCTACCTACCCTCTTTCCCTATGTGTGTGTGTGTGTGTGTGTGTGTGTGTGTGTGTGTGTGTGTGTGTGTGTGTGTGTGTGTCTGTGCGCGCGGGTGTGTGTGTGTCTGTGCGCGCGGGTGTGTGTGTGTGTGTGTGTGTGTGTGTGTGTGTGTGTGTGTGTGTGTGTGCGTGTGTGTGTGTGTGCGCGCGATCGCACACACGCTTCTGCGCGTCTATGTGCGTGACTATGTACGTGCGTGCCCGTGCGCCCGCGTGAATGTGCGTGCCTATCTATGCGCATAAGTATGCGCGCGCGTGTGCACATTCGTGTGACCCCATGTGTACGCGCACATGTCTGTGGGCACATGTACGTATGCATGTGAGTATTCCCTGTGCTTTACATTACGAGAAACGCTCACAGCGTGGAACTGTCTCACGACACGATTTTGGCCATATTATTTTTTGTTTATTTGTCTATTCGCCAATTTTTATTTACTCATTCCGATGCAATTCTGACTTGCTTTACAGCATGTAAGCGCACGCGCGCACACACCATTTCAATCTGCAATACGTTCTATTTGTGCAATTTTATAAAAAAAAAAAAAAAAAAAAAAATAGAAAATAAAATAAAATAAAAAATAATTACGTTTCTGTCCACCCAGCTTTGCCAACTACGAATCTTTTACTAACCAGTCTTTTTCCTTCCTGGCGTCTGATTTTATTTATAATCGTGACACCCCTCCGGTGTCAATGTATATACAAAATTATACAATTATGGTTGAGGTCATAACATTACACACTGGACGGGCATGAAGTTGCGTGAATTGCTCCAGACTTCATACCGCGAAGTGTAGACGACGACGATTGCTGCCGAAACGTCACTTCGACCAACTAGGGATGAACAACAATAACAATGATAGTAATACATAATAACACTAATAATGAATAATAATAATAATAATAATGATAATAATAGTGATATATATACTGTATAAACACACACGCACACAAACACATACATACATATATATATATATATATATGTATTAATAATAAATTCCATGTATCCGTGTGACACTCCGACACAGAACCTTCGATATTTTCCATCTTAACACCTCTCGTACCTGACAGTACTTTTCCTTCCATCTGCTGGCTGCCGCCAGCAGATTCTATTCATTCCCGAGGCACCCCATGGGCAAGGACGAGGTCCTCACAAGACCTTGACTGTTGCGGTACACTCTTTACTAGGTCTCCAATCATCTACCTTCAAATCATGTATGGTTCCAACTTGGGCTATGTTCTCATTTCCTAATAATCATACTTCTATTTGAACTTACGTATTGTTCCAGCTTGGGTTCTCTCTCTCTGTGAGTGTGTGTGTGTGTGTGTGTGTGTGTGTGTGTGTGTGTGTGTGTGTGTGTGTGTGTGTGTGTGTGTGTGTGTGTGTGTGTGTGTGAGTGAGTGAGTGTGTGTGTGTGTGTGTGTGTGTGATCCATCTTGGTCTTTGGATCACATGTTGGACTCGTGATCGTGTGTGTGTGTGTGTGTGTGTGTGTGTGTGTGTGTGTGTGTGTGTGTGTGTGTGTGTGTGTGTGTGTGTGTGTGTGTGTGTGTGTGTGATCCATCTTGGTCTTTGGATCACATGCTGGACTCGTGATCGTGTGTGTGTGTGTGTGTGTGTGTGTGTGTGTGTGTGTGTGTGTGTGTGTGTGTGTGTGTGTGTGTGTGCGCGCGCACGTGCACCAAGGCTCTCTGCTATTACCCTGCCTTGGGGTTTATTTGCACACAGCGGTTCTTTTTCTCGACTGTGATGGTGCTCGTGATGGTGCTCGTGGTGGTGGTGGTGGTGGGCGAGTGGTTAGACGGACACGGGGAGAGATGAAAGGGGAGGGGAGGGGAGGGTTAGTCTTCGACATCTCCTTCGGCTGACCAACCCTTTCCTCACCACCCCCTTCACCTTTTCCTCTCTTCCTCTTAAAAACGTCTCGACATTTACTTCTAGATAAATATATATATTATATATATATATATATACATATCTATATATATATACATATATAATATATATATATAATATATCTATATATATATATATAAGGTTTAGTACCAGAACAGCCTTGTAAGGACCAATAGGTCTGCTGCTGTTCGTTTGTCCACATAACTCGTAACTTATCTCCTCCCTCTTTCCCTCCTACTTCATCATTATCCAACAACTGCCGACGTCATTCTCAGGTCCTTTGGCAAGAGACGGCTGCTGCAGTGCCACCACGATCAGTCTACCCTCAAGTGCCACTAAGCATAAGCCCATTGGCACTCTGGATCTGGCGGCACTGGGCTCCGACACTAGCGTTCCTCTTCCTCCTCATCCTCTTCCTTCTCCCCCCTCCCCCGCTCCTCCTTCCTGCGCAAGAACCTTCCAGAATCCGTCTTACTCGAGGCCTCTGACCTCCCGAAGGACCCGACGCCCTTCGGCTGAATAAAATGACCTGATGCCATCGAACCCGCACCCACCGGGCATCACTAAAAGCGACGAAGCTCAAAGTGAAGTCTTGCTTCACTGTTTTCCTACTGCCACCAGTCGATTTTATTCAGCCAAGGGATACCTACGCTATGACTAACAAATAAGGATAAATAAAATCACCCAAAGGTAGCCTGTGCATCGAGAGGGGGTCTCCCATCAGCTGAATAAAATCGTTTCAACCGGTCGCCGCTGCCTACAAGGGAGTGGACAACTTCACCGATACGGCTAAGAAGAAGTTGTAGAAGTAGATGTAGAAGAAGTAGTAGTAGTAGTAGTGGCGGGCTGGCTCTAACCTTGCGTAACTCATGACGTCACATCGTGTTTTTCCCAAAACGAATTGTCCTATTCTTGTTTAGATCTTAGGTTTATCAAAGCCGAGTTCCTTTGATCAGGTGTACTTTGTTTTGGCTATTCTCTCTCAAGGGGTTACAGGCTTCCATTTCTAAACATGAAAGACATACTTCAGCCATAGTGGAGCACTACAGAACCGTTCTATCGCCAGAGGGACCACACAGTCTTCGTGTCTCGCCAAGGTGACTTATGTATGGAGAGATAAAATCCACGTGAAATTATGGCTGTGGCTGTAAATGTACTCTCAAGCCAGTCATCAGCTCGACCATGCATCAATTTGGTCCACTGAAATGAGACACTGACCTACACAACCCCCCCCCCCACTACAATCTACAGCCCATCCTCCTCCTGTTCCCATGGCAACGACGAACAGCTACCAAAGTGAGGAAGACTCACTATTATATACCAAGTGCCAGCTGCACCCTTATCAACGCAGAGAGAGAGAGAGAGAGAGAGAGAGAGAGAGAGGAGAGAGAGAGGAGAGAGAGAGAGAGAGAGAGAGAGAGAGAGAGAGAGAGAGAGAGAGAGAGAGAGAGAGAGGAGAGAGAGAGAGAGAGAGAGAGAGAGAGAGAGAGAGAGAGAGAGAGAGAGAGAGAGAGAGAGAGAGAGAGAGAGAGAGAGAGAGAGGAGAGAGAAGAGGGGTGGGGTTGGAGGAGCCAAGCCATGGAATGGAATTCTTAACACCTTAATTGCTCCCAGTCAACGTTTTCCACTCGCTGGGGGAGCGCCATCTGTATCTGACAACACCAGATGTGGTTGGTTCCTGTTAAGCGGTAACAGTTCGTCTTTCAAAAATGTACAGTGGAAAATTTTTGTCACTAACCTTTAATATACGGGCTCCCTTGTAAGTTTACTCTGGGTGTCGGTATGTGAATTATTTTGATTAATTTCCGTGGTGCGCTGTTACAAAATGTTCATCTCGCCTGAATAAAATCATCTAAAGTCAGTCAAATTAGATAATAAAAGACGGCTTATGTATTTAAAAGCTGATTTGGGATTCCCTGCCTTCTCACCTAACCCATGGACGTTTCCTCAATAATCTATAAACGTTGTCTTACTTCAACCATTAACTTTTTCTCACTTTACACAAACATTTTCTCACTTTACCAACGGATGTCTCATTCTACCCATGAACGTTTACTTCAATAATTAACGTTTTATCACTTCACTTATGAACGTTTACTAACTTCACCTATAAACTCTCACATTACCAACAGATATCTCATCCCACCTATGAAGGTTTTCTTACTTGACCCACGAACGTTTTCTCTTATGAACGTTTACTCACTTCACCCATGAACGTTTTCTCAACCCGACGCTTCTCACTTAACCCGCGGGAGTTTCCTCATTAACGCGCAAATATTTTCTTACTTTCAGCTGCGGATACGTTCTCTCTTAACTCATGGGACCTTTTGTTCCCGCTTCACCTGCCGAAGTTTCCTCAACTGAACCGCGGGACATTTTCTCACTTAACCCATTCCCTAGCGAATGGGTGCCCGAAAAACGAACACAAAACGGCCTGGTGACGGCCAGCATAAAGTTACATGTGCGGCTCTCTCTGTAGACAAACGAGTTCTGTTCCCGCCGATGACAAACAACTTTATTTAGCCGAGAGGCGGACTCTAGCCAATGGAATTTCGGTCGAAATGAACCCAATTCAGTCTTCCTTAGCTAACTAAAATTGTCTAATTTTACCCAGAACAATATAAACTGTGTAACAGTATAGCCAACACAAGCATCCTCCACTGGTGTGTGTGTGTGTGTGTGTGTGTGTGTGTGTGTGTGTGTGTGTGTGTGTGTGTGTGTGTGTGTGTGTGAGAGAGAGAGAGAGAGAGAGAGAGAGAGAGAGAGAAAGAAGAGAAAGAGAGGAGAGGAGAGGAGAGAAAGAGAGGAGAGGAGAGAAAGAGAGGAGAGGAGAGAAAGAGAGGAGGGGAGAGAAAGAGAGGAGAGAGGAGAGAAAGAGAGGAAAGAGAGGAAAGAGAAAGGGGGGGAGAGAGAGAATGCAGAGACGCGTTGTCATCAAAATCGTTCCCATTTAGCCAAACCAACCCAACGAAGCGTAACCTCAGGAAGTTTGGCGAAATACCTAACCTGAAAGACTTTGGCGATATACAATTTGGCGAAATGGGTGATCGACGTCGTCTTCATCCAAGCGTATCACCGTTATCAGAGCCTTCCCCCACCCCTCTCCCCCAAACTGCAGCCCAATTCAACCTCACGCCCCCTCCCACCCCCACCCTATTTCCCTAAATTGTTTAGTTTGACCAAAAACATCTTCCCGTATCATCTTGTTCCCAGGCGCATTTTCAAAATCCTTTTCATGTTCTTCTCATAACCCCCCTTTTTGCCTAAATCCCCCCACCTTTCTCCCACCCCTCCCCACTCCCTCTGACCATCTAATGTCTCCTTCTGGCTATCTCTCACTTGATATCTCTCTCCCTCCCTCCTTCGCAATCTCCTTTCTATCACGCTATCTCCTCCAGCCCCCTTCTCTCGTAACGTTCCACTCTCGTGAGTTTACGCCCCAACCCCGTCCCCGTCTTCTTCCTCTTCCTCCTCCTCCTCCTCCCCTTCCCCCTCCTCCTCCCTCAAGCTCGTCAACCTTTTATCTACTTCCTCCCCAAAGTCTCGACGTCCCCAAACCCAACAGAATCGACCGAATCCCCCCCCCTCCCCCGCCGCCAGGATTACTTGCGGGATCCTCCGTCCTTTCCATGCCGGGTGCTTTCCCATTCATTCACTCTGTGGCCAGGCTATTCCATTCACGTTCATGGTACCCTATCGGTACCCTAGAGGCTACAGTCTATCTGGACTTGACCCAAACCGTGCCAAGCGGCAATCTCTTCGACTGGACCCTTACATACCGGGTGCCACATTCCCTTTCACTCAATCTAACGCTGGGTTATTTCGTGTGTGTGTGTGTGTGTGTGTGTGTGTGTGTGTGTGTGTGTGAGAGAGAGAGAGAGAGAGAGAGAGAGAGAGAGATGGGGGGCGTCAGGGAAGGAAAGGATGGAAAAGAGGGAGGGAGGTTGCTGTTATGGGCCGTGACTTACCACCGCTTCTATCCCTGTGGACAATCTCGAACCGCAGTCGTGCGCGTGGGAGGAGGGACAGGGGGAAGGAAAGAGGACGGACAGGGAAAGGAAGGAAGGAAGGAAAGAAGGAAGGAGGGAAGGAAGAAGGGCAGGCAGGGAAAAGAGAGAAGGAAGGAGGGCAGGCAGGGAAAGGAGAGAAGGAAGGAAGGAAAGAGGGCGGGCAGGGAAAGGAGGGAAGGAAGGAAGCAAGGAAGGAAGGAAGGAAGGAAGGAAGGGAAGGAAGGAAGGAGGGCGGGCAGGG
Source organism: Oratosquilla oratoria (assembly GCF_046742065.1). Lineage (NCBI taxonomy): Eukaryota > Metazoa > Arthropoda > Malacostraca > Stomatopoda > Squillidae > Oratosquilla > Oratosquilla oratoria. Next base: position 22,824,687 of record NC_134802.1, read on the forward strand.
AAAGGAGGGACGGGAGGAGGGAAGGAAGGAGGGAAGGAAGGAAGGAGGGCGGGCAGGGAAAGGAGGGACGGGAGGAGGGAAGGAAGGAGGGAAGGAAGGAGGGCGGGCAGGGAAAAGAGGGAAGGAAGAAGGGCGGGCAGGGAAAAGAGGGAAGGAAGAAGGGCGGGCTGGGAAAGGAGGGAAGGAAGTTGGGTGGGATAGCAGGGAAAGGAAAGAGGGAAAAAGTTTTGCAGTGAACTATAAAAGAAATGCATTTGGGCGACAGGCACAAGAGAGAGAGGGTGACGTTACGAATATGGCGGACGGAAAAAGACCAAAGAGAAAAGTCAAAATGGACGATGGATGTAAAGTAATGAAAAGTTAGATCAAGGGGAGGGGCTGAAAAAAAAAAAAAAGTGGATGTTGAAGCTGGAGACGGGCAGGGTACAAATCGGGAAACCGTAAAAGGAGCAAGTAATTAAACGAGAGAGAGAGAGAGAGAGAGAGAGAGAGAGAGAGAGAGAGAGAGAGAGAGAGAGAGAGAGAGAGAGGGGGGGAGGAGAATTTTTTTTTATTTGTGTATCCCGACTATTTGCATATCTAATAAATATCGACGGCCGAAACGTCCACCAAATGTCCAAGTATTGTTTTTTTCTTTTTCCTCAGAATCCTTAATAAACATTTCCACTCATTGCCCGAGATTCACCTACGTAATTGCGCAGGGCGGGAGGGAGGGTGGGGGGAGGGAGAGGAAGGGTGGGAGACGGAGTGAGGGAGGGAAGGCATGCACCTAGACCAAGCAAATCATCAGCAACCTAACCCCACCCCCCGCCCCTCCACGTCTGGATCCAGCCAAGTTGGGACAAAATTGGGGAAGGGGGGGGGGGTATTGAAACGATGCAACGACCCAAAGAACCGAAGAGGAAAGGAGGAAGACGAAAGGAGGAGGAGGAAAGGAGGAAGAGGAATGGGAGAGGAAGAGGAAAGGGGGAAGAATGAACGAGGAAGCATAAATGAGGAAGAGAATATAAAGAAGGACGAGGATACAAAGATAACAGAAGACAGGAGGACAGAAACAAGGACAAACGAGAAAGAGGAAGGAAGGACGGCGAAGAGTAAAACAATGAGAAATGTTGTGAATATCAAGGAGAGAGAGAGAGAGAGAGAGAGAGAGAGAGAGAGAGAGAGAGAGAGAGGAGAGAGTAAGAGAGTGAAAGAGAGACAAGAGAGAGAAGATGAGAGAGAGAGAGATGAGAGAGAGAGAGAGAGAGAGAGAGAGAGAGAGAGAGAGAGAGAGAGAGAGAGAGAGAGAGAGAGAGAGAGAGAGAGAGAGAGAGAGAGAGAGGTATTGTGATGATCGTGCGTGAGTCAGGCTTCCACAACATACAAACCTCTCCCCCAATTGGAAATCTCCAAAATTCGGAAACTTTCTGAATATCCGAAACGAAAGAGTTTCTGGTACCGAGAAACTAACCAGACATTCCCAATCGAGACAAATGTCTGAACACACAGCCACTGTTTTCACAACTTTCTGCAAGTGTTGTTCCCTTTTATTCCGATTGCCGTCAGGTGATTTTCTTCGAATAAATAAAGGCAACGAGCCTATCCCACGAGGCGCTCAGTAGCTTCGGCCGAACCCGTCACATTTGCCCTAGGTAAGAGTCACTGCTGGGAATCTGAGAGAGAAGTGACTATTTCCAACCATTCAAAAAACGGGGAAATGGATTGAGAGGTGTTTTTGTGCTACTATGACATCAAAATGTAAATTCCTGATAAACAAGAAATAATACGTGGTACGGGCCATACATGCATTCAGACAGGAGAGTGGATAATGAAAAAAAAGACTACTATCCAGACTAAAATTACATATGTGTGTGTTTATTTGCCTATTTATCTACCATGCAACTGTACAGCTCATGTGGCTATTACAATCAATCATCTTCTATGATGATGAAATTGATGTTTATCAAACTGAACTTCTACGGAAGAAACATTCCCACGCCAAGCCACCTAGAAACAAGTTCCTCAAATTCTTCTAGACACTAGAGTATCTTAGAAGCACGACCTCGCAATACTCGCCAAT
>NC_134802.1:22831748-22871748 GCF_046742065.1 Oratosquilla oratoria
CCCGAAGATCGTTACCAGTCACTTACGGGCTGCGGGTTTTCCACATTAAAAGTGTGTATTATACATACATACATACATATACACACACACACACACATTTACACGGACATGTCAGTTTGAAGACTCGAACTATTCAGCACTCTAGTTTTGTTCACCCACTAGCCCACTGCAACTGGACTAATGCGCGTATGTAATTGTATCAATAACCTATTTCCTTGCCTAGTAGTACATAGGACATGAGCTATACTCGTTCGGTTCCATCTCTGCGTTCCAGTGGTCAATTCTGACCTCAAGTTCTTCCATACTATTCAACTATTATTCCTTCATGCAAACTATTCCATGAACCAATAGTCTTATACGAAGAATGAGGGTCAAGGAAACGAAGAGAAAAGCATGGCGGCAGCCAGAATAAACACAACAAAGTACCTCCCGGTTAGAAAAGAGCGCCTCCCCTTTGACGCCGAGGATAAATAAAATCGCTTGGCGCCAGCTAGAACAAAGAGACAACCGTTCTGTTATGTACGGAAGGGGGGAGCGTCTCGGTGATGAACAATAAAATACCTAAGCGGCAGTAAGAACACAAGTAAAGGTACGGAAAAGATTATTAACTAACATTAACCCAAAACGGCCCTAGCGTGATCAACCATCACATAATGATCAATATTACGCTAATACTGATCGCTGAAGGGATACTATAGGAGAACAGTGTAGGGGGAGTAATGGTAACGAGGTAATACATCGTTTCGGTAATTGTGGTAATTTAGTCGACGCTTAACAACCTCTGAATTACAGAGTGGATGTCTGTGCTACAAATTCAGCTGAATGATGGATGACCGACTGAAATAGCCATCGACAATTTGTTGACGAAGGTGCCTTCAGCATGAAATAGGGTGTAGGGGAAAGTGGATAAGTAAATGGGAGGAGATATTGCGAGATAATGGTGTAAGTGGTTAGGGGGAGTAGGGGGGTGAAGGCAAGAAGGGGAGGGGAGGGGAGGGGGAGTTATGGTGGGGGGAACTGAAGGGGGAGAAGAAAAAGAAAATGGGGGGAACTGGGACAGAGGGTAGAGGAGGGAGAGTTACATTTACTCCAGCTGCCGTCATGCGATCTTAATCAGTTGATCTCACCCACTAGGGGACATTTAATGGTTATCGGCCTCCGTCCTTAGTGAATTATTCTTCCTGCCGCCTGGCGATTTTATTCAATACAGTAAACGCGCAAACCTGCCCGGTGACGGGGCGCCCACCGCCCTGAACATGGTGTATATAGATCGAGACCTCTTTCAGACAGGGACCCATCCCTTAATTTAATAAAATCGGCAGCCACGCGCTACTACGTTATATACAGTTTTTCGTAATAACGAGAAGCTTCATCCTTCCTTGAATACCCGCTACATCCGCTCCACGGATATTGAATACGGGGCGAGTATGAAGAGAGGAGAGAGGGGAGAAGGGGTAGAGGAAGGGGAGGGGGAAAAGGGAAGAAGAGCCTTAGAAGGGGACAAGGGGCGATGTACAAAGAAAAATCTGACCACAGAAGGGAGGTGATGTTCTGGAGAGAGAGAGAGAGAGAGAGAGAGAAGGCTGTTAATGAGACCTGGGATTGGATAGGCTGGAGAGGAAAGGGAGGGGAACGCCGAAAAGGGGGACGGACGGGACGGGATAGGGGCGATGACGGGAGGGAACGGGGGGAGGGGGAAGCAGGGAAGGGAGAGGCAGTGAAGGGGGAGGTAGGGAGAGTCAGAGAAGGGAGAGGTAGGGAAGGGAGAGGCAGGGATGGGAGAGGTAGGTTAGGGAGAGGCAGGGAATGGAGGGAGAATCAGAGAAGGGAGGGAGAATTAGGGAAGGATGAGGCAGGAAAGGGAGAAGCTGGGAAGGGAGGGAGAACCTGGGAAGGGAGGGAGAAGCAGGGAAGGGAGAGGCAGGGTAGGGAGAGGTAGAGGAGGGAGAGGTAGAGGCAGGGAAGGGAGAGGCAGGGAACGTAGATGCAAAGGAGAGGCTCGGAAAGAAGAAGTAGGGATAAATAAAATAAAAAAATAAATAAATACAAATTGGAACGAGGAATAGACAAGAGATACTTGTCCAAGAGACGCCAGAAACACTGGAAAAGCGGGAGAAAATGGCGCGGCAGTCCAGACAAGAGGGAAGAGGAGCATCTACAAGGGATGGAGATGGAGATAGAGATGGAGAGGGAGGGAGAGGTAGATGGTGACCACAGATATGCAATGGTCCTTGAAAGACGATCGTTCCGGAAAAAAAAAAAAAAAAAAAAAAAAAAAATTAAGCAGTGACCGACAAAACCCTTTCCCGTTTTCTGTTGCTTCGTTCTTTGATGATTTCCTGTACTTGTTCTAAATGTTGTTTCTGTAAAGCAAGTTGTGTTTTTCGATATCCTTCATACACCACCCTTTTCCACTTCTCACCCACTCCCATTGTCATCACTTGTGTGTGTGTGTGTGTGTGTGTGTGCGCGCGCGCTTATGGTCTTGGATTGTGTGCTGAACTTGTGATTCACAATTATTACCTTCCCGAATGAGAGCTCCATAGCTCATAAGGTCCAATCTATGGGTAATCCTCTGACAGCGTGTGTGTGTCTGTGTGCGCGCGTACAATTCTTTCAGTTGGTACTAATGATAAACTGTTCCACGAGTTTCACTAACTAGAATACTGCAGCCCCAAAGCGACTGGCAACGATCCTTTGGACCTCCCACAGCCAATGGGAAGTAACTTTGGACTGCTGTTTATGTTGTGTTAGTGTGTGACAGTTTCTATGTAAATGGCCAATGGCAGTAGTCGGGGGAGATCAGTCGCCGGTTGTCAGTTCTCCCCATGTCAAAAGACAGAGTGCCAGCCCCTACGGTCGAGTCTCCTGATGGGGGGATACTGACGTGTTCTGAAGTTGTGGAGACGACTCTCTACGACGTCCTTAAACCAGAACCGCCTCTTGCAGGTTCTCGCACCTGGTGACAAAACTACGACCTAGTTTCAGTTCTAACTCCAGGGGGCAAAAATATCACCCACATTATCTTTCCAACTTAGCAACCCTTCCTTATCTACGTATTAGCATATATACCTCCAGCTGATAGCGCCAAGTGACACGTAATTCATCATTTGGAGAGAGACAGCCATTCATTCTGGCCCTAAACCCTTATCGCAAAGTTTTATCAGCATCCCTCTGCTTTGATCTATCGCCGGGTGCAAACACTGATCAATGAAGTACTCCGCTCATGTTCAATCTCGCCACGTCTGCGTGAATACTGCAGTTATTCTATAGTATACTAGTCATAATCTGTACAGGCCAAATTCAAGAGGGACCATCTGTTCCTTCCACCTTAGTTACTGACTTCTCTGGTTTGTTTTCTTTTGCTTGTTGCTATCCCAGCCTCTCCCAAGCATTCCTACAAGTGGACTATTTCTTGCTCTCTATAATTATATAACGGAAACTACTTGATAAGGCCTTCAGATGAATATTGTTAACAATATTGTACATATATACTATGTGTCTCTTCATTTTATCTCAAGCATTATCTATCCTATTCGCCGAAAGATAATTCTCGCCGAAAGATAATTCAGGCTCTACGGCTTTGTCCACTAGCCAATGCCGGTTGCCTGGGGGCCGTGGTCCTCTTGCAAGAGAGACCTGGGGCAACAGATTGGACTGATTGTGCCTGGATACCATCAGGCTATTCTATTCAGTCAAAGGAAAACCCCAATCATCGACTGGTTCAAGCCAATGTAGCTAAAACCACAGCCAACATTAATATTTAATATTTATCTATTTTGGTTGTGACGATGTGAACTTTATCATGCTGAGGGTGCCCCCCCCCCTCCTATAACTTTTATGGGTTGATATCTAGAGCCTATGACATGACATGACCTGTTAAACTATACATGATAATTTGCCAATTATATTCGGTCATTCTGCTTGCATGAAATTGTGAGCCATGGCTTCATAAAATAAAAAATCAGTCCATCCCGAGTGATAATTTAATTAGGCAATTCCAACCAGATGTTCACCAACTAACAGAACAAATTCTGCACTCGTGTCTCCCAAATTTGAACTTTTTCATTCACTCTCACTCACTGATAACTTAATCAATAACAATGTCTAATTATGTCAAGTGCCCTGACAGTTGATTTAGGTGAAAAAGCAATAATTTCCAGTAATCCCACTACTGTTTTTGGCCTTATACAATATTCTATGACCTAAATGAACAATATGTACATATACGCCACACACTGCAAAATCCTGCGGTACAGAAATGGCAGTTCTTCACGTGTAAGCAACATTATCATAGATCGTGTAAGTGAGTATTCCTTTCACATGCAAATTGTCAAAGTTTCTTGGCCAAGCTGCACACATCATAACTAATTCAGAATTTGGCTAAGTACTACAACTGTTTTATGTATGTTCCTTCACCAGTCCTTTTTTTAAGGGGTGCGTGGTAAAAATTGGGAAGTGGGATGGAAAGAAAGCAGATGAAGCAGGAGAATGAAGAGTCGAGATGGGAATGGAGGAGAAAGGGAAAGAGGTAAAGGGAAGGAGGTAAAAAGGGGTAAAGAAGAGGAAAGAGGGATAAAGAGAGAGGAGGGGTAAAGAGAGTGAAGGAGGGGAAAGGAAAGAGAAAATAGAAAAGAGGAAGGAAACCATGGGAAAGAAGGAAGAGGGATGAAGCAAAATGAATAGAAACGAAGAGATATGGGATGAAAGTGGACGAGGGACTGAAAGGAGGGAAAAGGGAGGAAGGGGAGGAAGGGGAAGGGGAGGAAGGGGAAGGGGAGGAAGGGGAAGGGGAGGAAGGGGAAGGGGAGGAAGGGGAAGGGGAGGGTGGGGAAGGGGTGGGAGGGGAAGGAGAGGGAGGGGAAGGAGAGGGAGGGGAAGGAGAGGGAGGGGAAGGGGAGGAAGGAGGGGAAGGGGAGGAAGGAGAGGAAGGGGAAGGGGAGGAAGGAGAGGAAGGGGAGAAGTGAAATGAATAGAGATGAATGAAAATGGGATGGAAGAGGAACAGAAAGGAGGGAAAGGGAAGCAAGGGGAAGGGGAGGGAGGGGAAGGGGAGGGAGGGGAAGGGGAGGGAGGGGAAATGAATAGAACGGAGATTGGGAAGGGTGAAGAGGAAGGGGAGGGAGAAGAAGGGGAGAGAGGGGAAGGGGAATGAGAGGAAGAGAAGAGAGAGGAGGAGGAGTGAGAGGAAGGCGAGGGAGAGGAAGGGGAGGGAGAGGCAAATACCACTGGGTACCAAGGATACATGAACACAGGAAATGTATATTCCTAAAAGAAGGGGGTCAATCCAAGTAATGAGAAATCATTAAACAGACCTTTCTATTAAAATAACGAAAGCAAAATTTTGTTAATACTGGAGAGACTGAATATGTTACATCAGGAAAAATGCAAATATTAAATTTCACTTTGTTCAAATACTATAGGAAATGAATGAATTCGGAAAACTCAGATCTCTTTACTAAATCAAACATATAAAAATAACATGAACAAAATGTGCACATTGCCCTTCTTGAAAAGATTAATGCTGAAAACTACAACTGGAAAAAACTAGTAAAATATACAAGCCTAGTGAAAAAAATGAGATGGATTCTTTAAGATGGAGAAAAAATCAAAATAAATCAATAAAATAAATCTTCCGATCGGTACAGAAATTCCAGACTCGAACACGACACGAACCAGAACACAAATGCAGATGTGGAAGGCATACTGAAAGCAGTTGGTATGAGGAACTGGGATTTTTGTATTGCTTGGGTACTTCAGGCATATGTGGTTCTAAAGAGGATGGACTCAAACAAGAACAAGAGCGGCTACAGCTTTTTACCAACTTGGTCACAAACTACCACCAACACAAACTCTCAGGAGACCACAAGCTTACAAGAGATGTAAGCAAAACAGGAGAACTGCATTAGAGTGAATAAACAAATGTGTCCAGGAAAAACCTAGAGCCCTAGAGAGAAATATAGTGATGATATGAAAATGTGAAATTTTTAAGTAGAATTGGAATGGTGTAATGAGCTATCATTAAATGGATTCCAAAGTGTACACGGCGAATACAGCTGTTGGTCAGTGAACAAAAAATGAGAACTCGAGTGAAACTGTCAGAGAAAATGAGCAAAATTAATGCATTGTACTTCCCCAAACACAGCCACAACCAATAGAGTGGAATGTTGATGATGTGTGCTGTAAAAGAGACTAATTTTATGGATAAAAAAAAAAAAAAATAAATAAAAAAAAAAAAAAATAAATAAATAAATAAATAAATAAAAAATAAATAAATAAGCTAGTGATATGACAATACACTACCCTGTAAAGAACAATGTACAGACAAACACACAATAGTAGTGTGCCCATACACCAAGTACAATGCAATCAAACAAATGCAGATGCGCAAAGGCATACCAAAACGTGCACACCTTAATCCACACTTCTAGGGCAACTCGCATTATTTCCCAATAGTTGGTCACACTAAATGTGCTACAGGGCACTTTCAAGGAGGAGACAGAAAAAGGAAAGAAGTAAGAGTGGGAGGGAGAGACTAAGGAAGACGAAAGAGAAGAGAGGGAAAGGGAGGAGAAAGTGGGAGTGAAAGGGATGGAAAGAGTAAAGGAGGGAGGACGAGACACGAGAGAGTGAGAGTGAGAGAGAGGGGGAGGGGGAGGGAGAGAGAGATACGAGAGAGAGGAACGAGAGAGAGGAACGAGAGAGGGAGACGCGAGAGGGAGACGAGACAGAGTGGGAGACGAAAGAGAGGGAGACGAGAGAGAGAGGAAAGGAAGAAGTGAGAGAGACTATAGGGTGAGAGTGTGTGTGTGTGTGTGTGTGTGTGTGTGTGTGTGGGAGAGAGAGAGAGAGAGAGAGAGAGAGAGAGAGAGAGAGAGAGAGAGAGAGAGAGAGAGAGAGAGAGAGGAGGGAGTGGGGGAAAGGATGAAGAGACACACGAGAGAGATGAGGGAGTGGGGGAAGGGACACGAGAGAGAGAGAGAGAGAGAGAGAGAGAGAGAGAGAGAGAGAGAGAGAGAGAGAGAGAGAGAGAGAGAGAGAGAGAGAGAGAGAGAGAGGGAGAGAGAGAGAGAGTGGGGAGAGACGAGAGAGAAGGGTGAAACAAGAGGAGACGAGAGAGAGGGTGACGAGGAGTAGGGAGACGAGAGAGCGATAGAGAGAGAGAGAGGAGAGAGAGAGAGAGAGAGAGAGAGAGAGAGAGAGAGAGAGAGAGAGAGAGAGAGAGAGAGAGAGAGGGAGAGAGAGAGAGGGAGAGAGAGGGAGAGGGAGAGAGAGGGAGAGGGAGAGAGAGGGAGAGGGAGAGAGAGGGAGAGAGAAAGAGAGTACGCGAGAAAAATAGTGGATAGATGGAGGTAAGGAGGAATGGTAAGGAGGAATGGGATGGAGGAAGGGATGGAAGGGAATAAAAGGGAGGCTCGGTGTATTGGGGAGGAAGGGAGTGAGGAGTGAGAGGGAGGTAAGTAGAAAGGGGAAAACGGGAGAAAAGGGGGAGAGGGGTAAGAGGGAGGACGGGTATGGGGAAAGGGGATGAGAAAGGGGTAGAGAAATGAGAAGATAGGATGAAGATGGGTGGGGAAAAGGGGTGGAGGGGGAAAGGGGTGGAAGGGGGAAGGGGGTGGAAGGGGGAAAGGGGTGGAAGGGGGAAAGGGGTGGAAGGGGGAAAGGGGGTGGAAGGGGGAAAGGGAGTGGAAGGGGGAAACTGAGGGGTGTAGAGGGGAAGGAAAGAGGTGTATTGTATTTTGTTGCCGCTAACCATCTCCTCTATCCTCGTGGACAATACTGCGCTGTAGATGTAACAATGGCAGTAAAATAGAGACTTCAGGAGCGGTAGAATAGAAGGACAGTAGATGTTAAGTGACCCTCCCCACCTCTCTCTCTCTCCCTCGTGTAGAGGTTATTCACTAACTATATATGAATGCTGCGTAACTAGTCTGCAGGGATGCTTCCGAAGTCCATAAATTGCTGACTGTATGAAGATTAGTCAGTCCATTCCCTATTCGGTACAGAATAGGGGTGGGCAGAGAGAGGGGTAAAAAGAGAGGAAAGGGAACGAGGGGGGATCGGGAGCAAGAAAGGGGGAATTGGAAGAGGGAGAGAGGAAATTGGGTGAAAGAGAGAGAAAGAGATAGAGGGAGGGAGGGAGGGAGGGAGGGAGAGAGAGAGAAGAGAGGAGAGAGGAGAGAGAAGAGAGAGAGGAGGGAGAAAGGAGAGAGGAAAGTAGTGTGAAGGGGAAGAAACATAAAAAGAAGAGAAACCGAGAAGGAAAGAGGGATGGGAAAGGAAAGAAGGGGAAAAGAGGCGTAGAAAAGGAGAGGGAATGAACGAAGGGAAAGAGAATGAGAGGAGAGAGAAAAATTGGAAGGAAGAGAGGGTGATGGAGAGAGACAAGTGGAAGACTGACGAGGGTAAAAAAAAGGGGAGGGAAATGCGAAAGAAGGACGGGGCAAGGGAAAGAGGGGAAGGGTGATGGAAATGAATGGAGGGTGAGAAAAGGAAGAGGGTAATGATGAGGGTAAGGGTGAGGGGAAGAGTGAGAGGGTGCGGGAATGGGAGGGTGAGGGAAGAAGGGAGAGGGGAAGTAAGGGGAGAGAGGGGAAGTAAGGGGAGGTAGGAGAGACGGGAAGTGTGCTGAAGAGGAGGTAAGGAAGAAGGGATGATGGAGAGGGTGAAGGAAAAGTGGGGAGGTGAGAGGAGGGGAAGGAGAAGGGAAGTAGATTAAGGAATAGTAAAGGAGAGAGGGAGAGGAAGAGTGGAGAAGAGGGGGGGGATGAGGGAAGAGATGGAGGGAGGAGATGGAGAAGGTGAAGAGGGGGAATAGGGGAATAGGACGGGGATAGAGAAATGGAGGAATGTAAAACAACAGGATGGAGAACTTGGAGAGGAAGGGGTAGACGGAAAGAGAGGGTGAAAAGAGGGGAAGAGGAGATAATAAATGGGAAGAGAGGGAATCCAGAGAATGTGGAAAACGAATGTGAAAGTGTGCGTGTGTGTGAAAATAGTGAAGAAGAATGTGACTAGGATTGTATACAGTAAATACTATAGTCACAGATAGTCTGTGTAACCACTGTGAAACACAAGACCACAGTAGCTTGAACGTGTTCAGTTGAACAATACACAAGGATTTCACAATGGGTCGTAGTATAAGCCCATCGTTAGCGAAGGGGTAACAAATTAATAAAATCGCCTGACGGCAGCCAGAATAACAGCATATGCCCCCCTTCGCCTGGTAAAGCGTTTGATCAAGATTAAACCCTTGTGCTAACAAGATCGCATACGGGCGGACGAAATAGCTTAATTGGTACAGATGGGTTAAACTGAGTTTAATCCCTTTCCTACTGAAACGATCACGTAAGCTGAATGAAACAGCCTAGCGACAGCAATAATATTATGAATAACCATCTTACGGGCTTCAATTGCAAAAAAAGAAAAAAAAGAGAAAAAAAAAAAGAAAAAAAAAAAAAAAAAAAAAAATAAGAGGTAACATATAAAATAAAATCCCTTCAGTACTGAAGGACCCCATCCTGATGAATGAAGCAGACTGGCGGTAGTCAGTCAGAGAACCAAGTGCCCCATGGAACGTATAAAGTATCATTCTTCGTGGGGCGGGGCCGACATCTGCCAGACGATGTTGTTGTGTTGTTGTTGAGTCATGTAAAATACAATGCTATGCAACACAACTGTAGATGCAGCATGATATAGAATATAATACAGCTCAGCGTTCTGTTCAACAGCACAAGCAAAGTCCAGGCTATGGTGACGATGGAATATATAGTAGAGATAATTACGAAAATAAATTTATAAACAAAAGGGAGAATTAAAGGGTAAAATGGTGAGGAACAATAGATTTTGTGAACACAACGCCACGATAGTACAATGTACAACGACACAGTACTGAAGTCTAGTACCGAGGGAATTCGTAAAATATGAAAAAATAAAGGCTTGTACAGCTGGCTACATCATCCACATCTGCTTATCGGAAAGCTACGCAAAATAACAGCAGACGCGGGGTTGTCAAATCTGCAGTGTCGATAGGTAGTCGGGCCACTGCAGGGAACCTTCGTGTGGGTGGGGGAAGACCTTTCTCGAAGAAGGCAAACAAAAAACGGCAACACCAACCCACCCTATCGGATACACCTTCGACTTGTTCATTAACACCTAAAACCCTTGACCATAACCCCCCCCTAGCTCATTCACCCCCCTAAAGAAGAATGAAGAAAAAAATCTCCCCGTTCCCCCTACCAACCAACCAATATCCCGACTTACCTCGACGACGACTCCCGTGTCACTTTCATTTTGAGACGAACCGCAGTCCAGGTCTCTATCAAGTTTCGCCACAGAGTCTCCACTTTGACGATGGCCAGGGGCTGCAGCCTCCTCCTGGTGGCGTCGTCGTGGGGCTTTTGAACGCTACGTCACTTTTCACGCAAGAAAAACATCAAGGATGGAGCGCGCGGGGCAGCACCGTAGCTGCTTCTTCAACACCCAAACGCCCGCCACGGTTCACAATATTTACGAGGCTCTACCAACGTCCAACGGTCGACACCGCGTCACTGTTAGGGCACCCGGGCTGTCTGTAGTCCACTACGACAAGGCTGGACACCCAACGATTCGAGACTGGCTCGAGCCACGCCGGCTGTGTCTACCCCGACGTCCACTCCAAGCTCTCCCCTACCAAACTGAATGATACTGGCGGAAGCAGCAGCAGCAGCAGCAGCAGCAGCAGCAGCAGCAGCGGCGGCGGCGGCAGCAGCACTGTCAGCAGTGGGATCGCCCATAGACAGCACGCAATGCCCTGCGCTTGTGTTCGTGTTTTCTGGTAAACTTCATTCATACTCTCGACAACTACCGTGCTATCGGCTCAGTGCACCTTTATCCTGGCCTGATCCTACGACCACCACACTTGGGAGGTGAGAAATAAACAAATAAATGGAACATCCTGCAGCGGCCGGTTATCAAAATAGGGATGCATGGCAACCCCACGCGAGGCGGGCCGATGGAAGTTACGAGGGGAGACGACAAGAGGGGGGTGCTTACGGGGGGAGGGGGTGCACGGGAGGGGAAGGTAAAAGAGTGGGGGGGTTCTAAGGACAATACAGAAACATTAAATTGAGCAAATGTAAAAAACAAAACTGAACCCTAGCACAACTTTTCTACTGACCCTTTTATATGCACAGTTATACGAAAACAGAATTTCATGGACTCTTGTCAAAATGAACAAAAAATCTCGTAAGCATGCAAGCACAACCTTATCGTCACAGTTAAATATGCAAAATGTTTTTTATGTAAACGCTGAACTAATCCCAGAACGTGGAAACACCAATATGTATTTGAAAAGAGAGTGGTTCCCATGACAACGAGTCGGTCCAAGCTAAATTATAAACACGACGTAATTTGTACACGTCTTCCACCCGACCCGGGTCATTATTAGTATCACACATAAATCAATATAATCTACACGTCATCACACCTTGTTTCCTACTACACTTTGCCTCCAAATTACCCGTTCTTAGATGGCAAAAGCCACACTATTGACTTGTGTGTGCAATATATATGTGTATATATATATATATATATATATATATATATATATATATATATATATATATATAAACACACACACACACATACACTATTCCTGGGAAGCTCCCACCTGCTCCACACTGCACTAACGAGAGAATACAAGGTTTTATGCTGGCAAATTCCTGTTGATTCTATTCAGTTTTAACAGAGGACTCCCCACCCCAACATTCCCCTCCCCCTTCACTGTTCACTGCCGAATGATAGTCTTAATTCCGACTGCCGCCAGATGATTTTATTCACCAGAGGATTAAGAGCAGCGTTATTCCTCCAGCCATGCATGGAGGCTACGACCAAAATACTTGTTCTGTCACATAATAATTCACCCAGCACACCAGTTTCCCCTTAACGTTCTTGTGTATTTATTCAACATTGGCAGTCTTGATAAATTGTGGAAGGGCCTTTAACCAATGTCCTGGATCACGTTATAGATATGGCTAATAATTACACCGGATGAGGCATCAGAGCTTTATTTGTGTGTGTGGCTAATAAACCTTACACACATACGCATATCTCGCTGTTACATGTGTCAAGACACCTGTTTTGATGTTTGATGGTGGTATCTCGACCTCTGTATACATTTTTCACACACGAGCCCCTACCCCCGCCAATACACGATATTAAAATTCGTTCTGCTGGCTAGCCCATAGGAAAATGGTTCAAAGGAAAACCTAGAACAGGGGGAAATCCTTTCCACTCTTCAATTTCTATTTTCCACTCGCTAGCCCTACCCTCCCCCTACCAAGCCGTTCCGATCTGTGTACCAGGAATATGCAGGGAAAAAAAAGGGGGGGGGGAGGGGGTTGGCTGTTTACACTTTCCAGCCCTTCTTCATCCAGGGACGAAACCCAACATCACGCGGGGCAGAACACTTCCAAAGGTACTCTCCTCTCTCCCACAAAGGCCATATCTTGTTCTTGGTGCAACGTAAACACTTCAAACCTCAAAGTAACCAACCTCCCCCCACCACGCCATTTCCTCCTCCTCCTCCTTTTCCTCCAGCTCCCTTCAATTCATTTTCCGCCCCCTCCCCCCTTTTAATAAAATACCCTGGCGTTGGGCACACCAAAATAGGTACGGTGCGCTACGAGGGCCGTGGGGAATAACGAAAATAGTTCTAATCCAAGCGAAGGAGGACCACTTCCTGATCCAAACGTTCAGTGTCACACCGAAAAGAATTACACCACCTGGGTGCTCGGGGGAGAGGGGAGGGAGAGAAAAGTAGAGAGATGAGAGACAGCCAGATGAAAGTGATAGAGATAGAGAGAGAGAGAGAGAGAGAGAGAGAGAGAGAGAGAGAGAGAGAGAGAGAGAGAGAGAGAGAGGAGCGTGTGTGTGTGTGTGTGTGTGTGTGTGTGTGTGTGTGTGTGTGTGTGTGTGTGTGAGAGAGAGAGAGAGAGAGAGAGAGAGAGAGAGAGAGAGAGAGAGAGAGAGAGAGAGAGAGAGAGAGAGAGAGAGAGAGGGAGAGAAGAAAGATGTGCGAGAGAGGGAGGGAGAGAAGAAAGATGTGAGAGAGAGGAAGGGTGGTATAGTAGTAAGATGAGGGAGAGGCAGATATAGAGATAGGAGAGAGCGGGGGTGGGAAGAGAGATAAGAGAAGAAAGATGCGCGAGAGGGGGAGAGAAAGTGAAGAAAGGGAAAAAGGGAAAAAGGGAAAGAGGGGAAGAGAAGGAAAAAGTGAGGAAGTGGGGAAAACAGTATGTAGGAGGGGAAAAACGCGTGTGAGACAAGAGAGGAAGAATGTGGGATAAAGACGAGGAGGGGAGGAAACAGAGCCAAGTAGCAGGAGCAGGTGGAAGAAGGATGGGGAGGGGAGGGGAGGGGTAGGAGGTGTGGAGGAGGAAGGAAGAGGAAAAAGAGGAGGGAGAGGGAACTGGGGAGGTGGGGAGAAGGTGAAAATGAAAAGGAGGAGCAGGAGGGGTGGAGGAGGGAGAGGAAGGAGAGAAGGAAGAGGTTGCTGAAGAAGTGGAAGAGAAGGGAAGAGGGGGAAGAGAGATGAAAGAGGGAGGGGGTGGGAGACGAAGAAGGAATTTACGAGTATACTTCATTGCTGACAATTCAGCAGCATTTCTATCCCTGTACACAACACTGCAGAAACTACAGATATTAGAGCATGAGGTGAGGTAATACATGTGGGTTGGTTACTGAAGTATCCCTGGTAGCATGTTATTTTTTAATGGCACCAAGGTTTCGGTACATTAGTAGTTGAATGTAGTACGAGGGGATTGCAGTTTGCAAATATTTTTTCTATCGAAGGATGGTGCAGAAAGAATGTAGGGAGAATGATGATAGTTCTCCATAAATAAAGTGTAATAAAATTGTTGCTTGAAAATGATGGTAAGAAAGGTGGGGAGAGTGGAAGTAAAACGAGCTTCTGGAGTCAACGATAATTAAAAAGGGGGAAAATGGAGAGCAGGGAATAAATATGTAGAAGATATGGGAAGAACTCTGGCTTTTGTGACCGAGGGAAATACACCTACATGACCTACTCCAGGGTTAGATTGGAAGCAGTCAGTATAAATATGAATGGCAGCAGGATGAAAAGATATATGGGAAAGAAACCTTCTACTCCATTTGAGCTTGTGGGTGTTAAGAGGTCAAAGCCACAACAAGGATATGATGGATAGTGAGTGAACGTGGTTTTAGCACGTTCTCAGTGGTGAGTGAATCTGCATGTTTAGAGGAAAGTAGCGGTGCTATAATGGGACATATTTCAACCCAGACCATGGCACAAGCCACAATGGGTGAGGAAGAATGAAGGGTGGAGGTGGGGATATTTATGGTTTTATTTCTTCCTGAAATTGGGGTTACTTTGGTGGAATTTCTGTGGAGATGAAATGAGTGTGTTCTTCATGCACTGCAACATATTCCAGTACTTCATGTGTGGAATTGGTTCACATCACCAAGCAGTGAGAAGAGTTGAGGGTAGTAAAGTGGACAAAGGGAGAGAAAAAGCTTTACAGTGATAAGAAGTGGTGAATTAATGAGACTTGGAGTTGGTTGTTCACTAGGATGAGGGAAGACTGGAAGAAGTTTGGGATTCCACTTTCAGCGTTCGTGTGGTAATGTACATGCTTGGGTAGAAGTGCTGGAAGGAGGTTGTGTTGGAATGGCAAACTGCATAGATGATTTCAATCATGGACCTAACTCGGAAGCTATGTTACTACTCTTGGAGGTAGAAAGCTTCATGTTCAAGGAAGTACAGAGTGCAGAATGATGAAGATTGTGTACAACTCTTCTCACAATTAGCACACCTGGTTAGGTTTGAGCACAGGAGTAGAGAAGGATGAGCACCTGTAGGTTGGTGACATTTTTGTTTGGCAAAAGTACTGACAAAAGAGGCAAAGGTACAAGGATACCTTCTTACCCAGAATTGGAGGCATCCTGTGTAGAGGTCAAATGGGAGCTGTGGGATGGGTGATGGTTAATATCAGTGTGGGGGTAGGAACCTTTGTACCACTAAGTGTTCAGTTGGGGTGGTAGGTTCTGGTTACCTTTCATTCAGCAAGTTCTTCAAGAAGTTTTGATTTTATGTACTAGAGTAGGCATGAGCCAACATGCCCATGAAGGGTCTCAAGGTTGCATGAGGTTTGTTGTGGACTGGGACATTGTGGACTAGTTCTAGGACTTTGAGTCCTAGAACTGACTGGGTCTACAAGTGGCACGTTTTCCAACATGAAAAGACCAAGACTCCATTCACTTTAAAAACACATTGGGGAATGTAATAGCCAACTGGTAGTGTTGAAGACTAGAAATCTCAAGTAAGCCAAGTTGGGTTCTACTTTAGAAAGGAGGAGATGAGGACTAGAGGAATATTTTTGGTTTGAGAAAGCAACATATTTCAAGTGTGTAACTGTAATTGCCAATAGGCAAGGCTCAGTGGTCATTCTAATGTGACAGTGGCAGTCATTATTATTTCATCCCTTTTGGAGTCAGAGATTTAAGATATATATTGGAGAGGCCAAAAATGAGACTTTCTTGGTTCTGGGAAGGCTGCTGCCCCCTCCTTTGAACAGATGACTGGTCTGTTTGCTTGTCTTGACTGCAAAGTGGATGACCTTGCTCAGGGGGAACAACCCAGCCAGGTGGAAGTGGGCCAGGCTATGTTTAGTGCACCTTTTCTTACCCCCCTAACCCATGTGGACTAAGCACAGTGGATCCTCAACTGAGCTACTCAAGTCACGTAGACAACTGAACCACACTGCTGCTCCATCCCAAGAATTGAGTGACTACAACAATTGCACTACCCCACATGTACGGTGACTAAAGATCACCATCCCCTGGCCCCAATGTCACAAGCCACTGTCATGGGAATTCCTGAAAAAAACACTCCACAGAATATCCAGAGCCAAATTTTATGATCTTGGTAGTTAACCATAATTAGTCCCACTTGTAGAAGGTATGAACAAAAATATAATTGATGAAAAGAAGAATATAGCAAGAGGTTGTCTATTATTCAGTTAAGATATGTTCTGTGGAAAACGAACACCTCATGCAGGTTCCATTTTGGAGGCAGAAGCTATACAAGGCTATGCTAAAGACAGAATGTGATGCATGCATGCCCTATACACCACTAGGGTGAAGGGATCCAGGAAGAGTGCCCCATACACATGAGGATGAAGAGAGCAAGAGATGAGGAAGAGGAGAGGAAGAAGGGAGGAATAGGAGAGGAATAGGAGAGGAAGAGGAGATGAAGAGAGGGAAAGTAGAAGGAAAGGGAGAGGATGAGGGGAGGGAGAGGATGAGGGGAGGGAGAGGATGAGGGGACGGAGAGGATGAGGGGAGGGGAGGGGACGGAGAGGATGAGGGGAGGGGAGGGGAGGGAGAGGATGAGGGGAGGGAGAGGGGAGGGAGAGGGGAGGGAGAAGAGGAGGAGAGGAGAGGGAATTCAGAGGAGGAGGGAGAGGGGCATGGAGTGGAAAGAGAAGAGGAGAGGAAGAAAAAGAGGTGGCGAAGAAAGGAAGGGGGGGTGAAGAAGAGAGGGCCAACCAATACAAGGAGATGAGGAAGAATACGAGAACGATGAAAGGAGTGTTAGCGGAATGCAAGTGTGTGTGTATGTGTGTGTACATGTGTGTACATGTGTGTGTACATGTGTGCATGGTGATTAAACAAGAGTATCAAGAGTCATGATGTATCATATACCAAATATTATTGCATCATTAATCATCCATTCATTAACGCCACAGCGTTGATTATATGCTTCCTATTAATAATTCACTACAATAAAATTTTGAGAATCAAAATTACTATGAAGGAAAATAGCACATTATTTTTTCTAATAAACAACTACAACCTATGTTATTGGTGTAACAAACTACATTATGAAACTGGAACTTGGTTTCCAAAATTCAGCCAAAAAAGATGGTTTCAGTATATGAAATAAATATTTGTTGTTGATGTCGATTTTTGATCATTACACTCCATACACTTCTGATAAATTTCACGAAGAGTTTTTGATACATCAATTCAGATAAGCTGCAAGAGATCCCCTACCACCTACTCTTACACAAGTGGCACCAATCCCTGTGAGCATAGTAAATATTTGTTAACTATGTGGATTAATGAATTCTTGTACAATAATCCCTCATTACATCTCCCCAATAAGCAAAAACCTATTCTAAAGGTCCCTGTTTTATGGATGAAAGAGAAGATGAAGAAGAAGAAGAAGAAGAAGAAGAAGAAGAAGAAGAGGATGAAAAGGTTATGTAAGCTTTATACTGCAAAATATTATGGTATTTCGTTGTATGAAAATGTGAATTAAGTAGTATTCACTTTGTGTGAATTCACTATACAGTACATAGAATGCACAACTAGCATGCAAATCTCCAAATATAACCTAACCCCAGTAATCCACAATACATCCCTACAAAAATACTTACTTTAATTACTGAATTACTGTACAAGCATTCCACAAGAACACAAAATTCTATTCTTCAAAATTCCTAGAAATTAGCCCAGCTAAGGAATAATTCCCAAGGGGAACAACAATTGCACTGGCAAGCCTATATCCATCTCAGCACCCCTAAATAAAACCATCTCAACACAGAATCTGCCTGACAATTGACACCAACTGCCTAAGATGCAACCACCACATAAACAACATATTGCTTTATAAGGACATAATCGCATCTGAATGAAGGAGACTCCAAGAGACAATAAGACCTATGCTAGGCAGTTCCATGTCCATTACCACCTATTATACCCATCCATAAAGTTACCTAACCTTCTCCTAAAACAACTGATAGTTTCAGTGCTTACTACACAGTTACTACATCTATTTCATTCATTACCCACTCTATTGGTAAATCAGTACTTGCCTATTTCCTTCTTAAATCTAAATGTCCTTTATTCAACACTGTCCTACACTCTTTCTATACAGCAACACGAAACCTCTTCAGTGAGCAACTTATCAGCTGAAATGGTGATCATAGTTCTCCTGTATTTACCTAGTTGTATTATATGGGAAGGGGAACCATGCCCGTGGTGACCCGTTTTTGTATCTCGCAAGATCAAGTTTGTTCTCAGATTCTTGTATTGTGTTTGCACACACTATTTCTTCATCCAATTTATTCAATATATCTATCGCTATGTGGGAAGCTGTTCTTTTTCAGGTCTCTTCTGTAGTTATCCTTTTCGAGTTTCATTGCATGTCCCCTTGTTATTCCTCTGTCCCACTTTAACAAGTCCTCTCTATCAAGGCATTCTTTTCCTTTCATAATTCTGTATATGGTTAGTAGGTCCCCTCCTTCTCTTCTTTGTTCCAGGGTTGGCAATTCCAGTTTGGCCAGTCTTTTTGTCAGGTTTGAAAGTGTTGGGACCATCTTTGTCATTGCTCTTTGTATTCTTTCTAATTTTCTTATATTCTTTTTTGTACTGTAAGTACTAGAGCAAATGACTGGTTGCCTGATTGACTATAATTCCACAATAGGCATGCACAATTGATTGCAATTGGCTATAATTTGATCCATAGATAGGCATTTTTATATAAACAAATTAAACCTACTTTCTTTTTTCCTATTTTATAAGACAATTATGGCTTTGGGTATCTCTAAACTGCAAGGGATACACTGAATTCACTACATGGACTACATAGGTAGTACCTACATACAAGTACACTTTATCATGTAAACCCCTTATTATACTATCAAACTATATTACAGGTAGCTCTTCCCAAATGTGGTAATTTCAAGCCAACTACAGCACTTTTGATGTGAAACCATGCATGTCTGAACTACCCCCAGGGAAGGGAAGGGAATTGTGTTAATAATAGGGTAGTACAAACTTACCTGATTTTGTATCTAAAGAGTGGTTGGCTTGAAATGACCATACCTACTTTAAATAAGTAAGCAAATGTGATATTCAATACAGTGATCTTGCTCACATCTGCACATGCACACACAATCTACGTTGTATTAAACTGAAGCATTCTAAATTTTCTACTTTCCACCAGTTATTTTCATTTTACTTTTCACTCTTAATCTCTCAATTTAATTCCTATAATACGAACTTGATAATCATCAAGGTAACCATAAGAATGTTAATAACATCCACCATGAAAAAAAAAAATATATATATATATATATATATATATATATACACACACACACACACACAATAGCTCTGTACTTACTTTTATGGTGCAATGTCATATACTTTGCTGCTAGTTAGTACTCGACTCCAGGACACTTACCTGTAGGAGAAATGATAATCAATATTAATAAAATTCATACATGTCAAAATAAAAGTTGTTGTTATTTAGTTTTAAACAGAAACAGAACCCTCTATCCTGGCTTCTTCCCTGAAGTAGGAACCAAAAATAAATTATATCAACACACTAACCTCATAACAATGCAATGATTCACTCCCTCACACTTTTATGTCCAAAACCTAAACAGTTGTTGTTGTTGATGTTGTCATTCCCTAGACTGTCTGTCCAAGCAGTCGCGTCTCCCCAGTTTATTTCCAGTCTTTATTTCCTTCAAACTTAACCAACAACAAGGAAAACCTCAAGACATTAATATATTCTGTCAATCTATTACAAGCTCACTCATATGTGAGTGAGATTTCTTTTGGGGGGTGTGGAGCTCGATGTATGCCCCGAGTCAACACACAATTTACCTGAGACTCATATCTTCCCTTAGGAATCACTGAATCTTCAGATGGGCATGGGAATTATGATGCTATCTGACTCTCCACTGTTTACCTACACAGCTGCTAAAAACTCCCATTTGGAGGATAGAGTGTGTGTGGGGTGGGTGTAGGGCACCATGCACACACAAGGTTGACTGGGTCAGGCACAGTGCCAAAATGTTTGGGAACCACCATCATCATCTGCACATCTTTCATGTTACATAGCTCACACTTAAAATTCATTTGGTGACACATACATTTCAGACTACATTCCTCTGCTATTCAGTTAAATCAAACAACAAATATTCCAACTTATCCTTGGCTGGCTACCTCCCTCTTAGGGGGGAAAAAGCCTCTTTGTATATAAATTACCGTCTCCATAATTTGTGTTCATTCTGTAAAATTTCCACCTTTCAGTAACTCATTTTTCCTTTAATCAGAAGAAGAGAGAAGGAGTTTGAATGTGTTTGAGATGAGGTGTCTGAGAAGTATGGTGGGGGTTACTAGGCTGGATAGAGTGAGAAATGAGGAGGTGAGGAGGAGAACAGGGGTGAAAAAGGATTTGGGAGATAGGGTTGATGAAAGAATATTAGGATGGTTTGGACACATGGAAAGAATGAGTGAAGAAAGACTAGTAAAAGAGGTATGGAAGGCAGATGTGGAGGGAGTGAACATGAGGGGACGTCCTAGGATGAGGTGGATGGATGGGGTGAAGGGGGCTTTGGGGAAGAGGGGAATGTCTGTTGAGGAAGGAAGGGAGAGGACGGAAGACAGAAGTGAGTGGAGAATGGTTGTATATGGATGATGTTGTGACTGCATGAGGAGAAATGGGCGGGGGGGTGGGGGGTGGGGTAGTATGTGTGAGTAAATTTTGACGCAGCCCGAAGGGATTTCTCCCCGTCCTCGCCTTATATGCAAAAGGGGACGGAGAGGGGGGGTCGCCGATTAAATGAAGTGGCCTTGCTGTGGATGTACTGTGTCTTGGGACACTGCTTCTGACCCAGGGCGGTGGGCAGGGTGCAGGGATGACCCGTCATCCAGGAGGTGCTCAGATGAGAGGAAGGGTGGGAGGGGTGTGGAGTGTATTTGGGGATGTAATGGGTGGGAGTGTTTTTGTGCCTTTCCCTTTTTGGCTACCTCCCTTGGAAGGGGGAAAAAGCCTTGGTATATGTATGTACTTAAATGTCAAACAGTTAACTTCTACTGTTTCTAACTTCCACTTACAAACTTGCACTACCTTTGCATCATTCAATGTCAACTTGATAAACTATACAAACTCAAAACATGTTCTATTTTCCCAACTTCACACTGTTGAAGAACATCCCATTTATACACATTTATGCTTATTATAATATGCAGTCTAACACTTCTGTTTATTCATTAACACTGCCTCAGAAACAACCATTACACAAAAGGGGTCACATGAAGAATCATCACCCCAGAACGCCCACATGAAGAATCGTCACCCTAGAACGCCCACATGAAGAATCATCATCCCAGAACACTCACATGAGGAATAGTCACTCCATGAGATCCCACCTGAAGAATAGTCACCCCAGTATGCAGAATATCAACAGTGAAGTAAATATTGGGTAAGATTAGGTTAGGTTAGGCTAGGTTGAATGAGGGATATGCTTATTGTTATTAACTTATACAACTGAAGAATCGTAAACCCAGGATGACCCACATGAAGAATTGTCACCCTGTCAAAGTCTGGGGTGACGATTCTTCATGTGATCCCACAAAAATCCCACAAACCCCACCTAGCCATACCCAGACAACAACACAACATTTCTTCTTTGAGTAACTATGCCAATCTGGTGGCTGTTAATGGTTACCTGGAAGCTGCAGGCCTCTTGTAAAACAAATCTGTGGCAACAGATTGACTGATTTAATCATAACGTCACATTCAGTCTGTGAAGTAATATTCAGATAACTGTCCCTTGCAACAAGTTACAACTAAATCTATAAATTCATTCAGTATGGGGAACACCTTTTGCTGATAAACGTCTACAATATTTATCATAAACCACATACTTTACTATAATACCACAGGGTTGAAAATCAAGAGAATGGTCTTCCTCTTTGCATTCCCGAGGCCACTCCTTAATTGTTATTACCCAGTATCTGTTATTTGCTTCTACAACTTCCTTAGCATCATTTAATTGAAAGGATCTCCTACCATAACAGGTGGCACTTTTTCCATTGTTTTGGCCACCACTATACTATTTTATGTCTTGTAGCATCCTCTCAGATACGTAAAGGCTATAACCTATCCTGGTTAACCTTTCTGGTAGGACTAACAATGGGTACTTGCAAATAGTCTTTCTCAATTTGTTCCCATGGTCTAAAGACACCCTTTGTTCCAAACAAAAATATCTTCATCAGTTTCAGACCTTTTCCCTTGATTTAGCACTGTGATCATGTCATCTCTTCCTCCTTTTTTTTTTTAATGATATATGTGAAAATCAACTATCACAATCTATAAACAGTTCTTGAGAATTACACTTGACTGCAATTCTACAGTAGGGCTCCCAACAATACGGAAAACTGACTCCTTACAAACTACACAAAACAGCGCTGGGAATAAAAACATGATACACTAAGTCCACTCCAATTGAACACCTACACACAGAAATACGTATACTCTACACAGAAATTCACATGAAAATGAATTACATTGTTCCACACAAGAACCCTCAACGCTATTCAACCATCTCATTACATCATATAAGGGGAGCCAACCAAACAACAAAATATCTACACCAATAACATAAAACTCAAATATCTAACAACAACCACCTGCACCACACAACACATCAATACAAAAACATATTCATACCAAGACGACAAAACAAGCACACCTAAAGTGACCAAACACCCTACTTCATCAAAACCTTCCAGAAATCAGCCCCACAGAAAAATTCCTTCCAAGAGAAGCAAGAGTGATAAAAGCCATCATCCAGCACTTACACAATACCTACAGGCTGGCCACAGAAACTAAGTCCTCCAGATGGACCAAACTCCTTCTCTTACATCCCCACCATATCCATAACTGACAACAAAACAATATTGTGGTACTCCCCAAGGCAGATGTAGCTCCTCTTGGGGATCGGTGCCACCTGCATAGAGCCGGTGGTCAGGGCTGGTTGCCGCTGTTTGGCCCCCAACTCTTGGGGTTGGGGGGTGGTCCCACGACATAGATGCTGCAGCCCCAGGACACAAACACTTGCTGCAGCCACCACAAACACATCACACCCGCTACACTACATTGCAAAACACCCACACACACCAAGAAACATTAAAACAACACCCAAAGACCTGTATCACACACAGATACTCTCTTCTCTTCCTCCACAACCACCAAATACCAGCCTCCGGAAACATATTCATAATCATATCACTCACCGCTCCATTAACACACTGAAAGACAACACACTGCTGCATGCCAGACCCCCTGATATCCACCCTTTTGAATCCTCTCTCCCACGAAAGGACAGAGTCCACCTGGCCAGACTGCGGTGCGGCCACCACCCAGCACTTCTTAGCTACCAGAAGAGGCTGGATGACCGCATTGTGAACAGCTGCCCAGGATGTAACACTTCACCCCATACCATACAACACATAATGGAAGACTGCATTATACACAATCAAGCACGCAAACAACATACACTCTATAAAGGATTTGTGGGAAAACCCAGTTTCGGCTGTGGCATTCGTTGGGGAGACAGGACTGCTTGGACAGACAGTCTAGGGAATGACAACAACAACAAAACAATATTTCTTCCTTGGGACTTGTGGTCTAATCAGGTGTCTGTTGCCAGTTACTTGAGAGCCATCTCTTACAAGAGTGATCAGACAATGGAATGATTGATCAACTAGTGTAGTACTGGTAGTGTTGTGTTGGTAATAGTTTTATTGTACACATGTTTCTAGATCTATTAAGAAAGTGTCACTTCCCAGTTCCTATCAATAAAATATATCAGGATTCATTATAAATATTTTCAAATTTTAATTTTCATGAATGTGGATGGAGAGACAGGGGAGAAAAAAGTGCACTATCACTGTTCTGTCTTGCTATCGCTAATTTTAACTCGTAGATTTCAAGGTGCTGTATTTTTGTCAGCAATAGCCAGTATGTCTATCCTTGGGGACAATACTTTAGTGAAGAGGTGGAGACATAGAAGTGGTAGAGACTTATGAACAGCACCAGAATAGAAGGTTAGATATAAGAACATAAGAATGAAGGAGACTGCGAGAGTTCTATGTCCATTACCACCTGTCATCCCCATCCATAGTTGTCTAACAATTTCTTAAAACAACCAGTAGTTTCAGTACTCATTACATGATTACTAAGTCTATTCCATTCATTGCCCACTCTATTAGTAAACCAATTCTTGCCTCTTTCCTCGAAACCACTTCAGTATGACTCAAATTGTCGTGCGCAGCACTGGCTGTCGAATGTAAGATTAATTGCACTACTCGCATTATAAAATATAGTCACTGCTGTATTAATCGTCCTCTTTTACTCTGAGTTTATTAAACACAAAAAAACATGATCAAACCAGTTCACAGAATCTGGGGTAACTCATGTACAACTGTACACCGGCATCCTCATGTACATACTGGCGCCTTATGACACCTACATGGGCATCATCGTAACAAAGTGGTTAAATCTAAATTTGTCCAATCTAAATCCATTACTGCAAGTCCTGCCATCTTGCCTTAATATAATGACTTTGCATCACCCTCAATTAGATCACCTTGCACTCCATGTCTTTCCAGAGTGGAAGTTAAGGTGCATAAGCTCTCTACATAAGGTAAATTTCTGAGCCCATGTATCATTTTGGTCATTCTCCTCTAGTGAATTGATGTCCATTCAATAGGACGGAGACCAAAACTGTGCCACATAATCAAGGACAGGTCTATCAAGTGACCACCAGTATTTTCAAGTGGAAATTAGCTTTGATGATAATAGAATGCCAACTGGTTTGGTCTGTCAAAAAAAAGTGGAGTGACTTAGTCTGCTGGGATGTCACTAGTCTCTAAAATGTGGACTGCATAAAACATTCAGTAGTTACCTTTTCCAAATTTCAAGCACCTCAGTAGCAAGATCAGATATGCCATCAGGTCTACTGAAGAAAATTCAAATCACTCCTGTTACCACTAAAACTACTTCTGGCAGACTCTAGAATGGTTATATTCCTGATTTTTTAAGACATTTGCTATTATATCAATCCACAATGGGTGAAGTTTGAAAATTTTAAATTGTTTTCCTGTCTCTCATATTACTTGTGTAAATGTTTTGTGTATTGTGAAATGTCCATTAGTTAAACACTTGGAAAATATAGATCTCAACAATGAAACATGATATGGGTTAAAAGACAGAGCCTGCCTGTCTACCCTTGTCAACACCTATATAATCTTGCCAAACAATGCAATATCTCTATAAACTGGAACTGAGATGGTGTACCTTGATTCTAGTAACACATTTGACAGAGTGGAGTGTAGGATTATATAACACAAACTCCATGTCTTATCTGGTGAAGCAGGATTATGGATTGCTTCATTTTTAATGACCAAGAAACAGTTTGTCTAAATCCACTGACAAGAAAGAAGCAAGTAATATTTGAACCATTCCTTTTCCTCACTCTTATGCTTGACATGAATGCCGATACCTAACAATCAACATTTTGCTCATGACATAAATATCTAAAGGATAAAATATGCTACTCAAAATAATTTCTAATAAGAAGGCTTGGAAAGTGTAAAAGTAGACTGATACTAATAACATGAAATGTAATGAAACCTTTCAGTTCATTAATCTTGACTTCTGTAGAGTGTAGTCCTAAGTCTTATACAAAGTTTTATAGTCATACCAAGCTCAACATGTTTATGACCTTGGAGTGCGTGATAAATATAGCAAGATAATGTAAAATTGATTTACTACATACATATACCAAGGCTTTTTCCCCCTTACAAGGGGGGTAGCCAAAAACAAAAAAGCATAAAATCATTCCCACCCACCACTTGATTTACTAGAAATACAAATTTCGAAGACATACAGAACTCCCACCCCAAAAGAAAAAGCAAGAACCAAAACTACGCTACTATACTCAGGTCACTATCAAGCTAACAGTACAATCAAAGAATAGTCAATAGGCATATGCACACAAATAACTAACACCACCTTTAAACAACCTAAATATTAAAAATTCCTATCAAATATAAAATAAACAATGAAAAAATGTCAACTGCAAATGTGGAACCCCCAAATGTAAGATGTCAAATAAACTTCAAGTGCAAGTTAGACATATTTCTGTCAAAACTAAATGACATCCTCCAACATTTCCTTGCAAAGACATGATTGGCCGTGGCACTGACCCTATTTGCAAGGTGAGGAGAATAATATTTTATATTGGCAAACACATTCTTGTAAACACAAGCATGACACTTGCATGCTTGAAAATAAAAATATATTCAAGATAATAGCATGGCTTTCATCCTGCCAACAACACAGCTGTCATAATGGTGACAAGTTCTTCAAAAATGTAAACAACTATTGACAATTATGTAATAATAATTGTCCTGGCATTTATATGCATAATGCATACATAGATTCAATACTCGTTTAGAATTTGAAAACACATGTACATGGTCATGGATAAAATAAAATCCTGCAAAGGCCATTTAGCATTTTAAGCACTTCCTGGGTAAGTGACAGGTATTCCTTGAAGACCCATTCAGATTCTCAACTCCCTATGCACATGACAGGAACAAGTGCTAGCTTCATATTGCATTTTGAACAATAATACTGTTCCTATAATTATAACTACAACGAAATACCTTGTTACAAACATGTTGAGGGGGGCAAAGCCAGGGTTGGAGAATTTCGACTGAAGCAATGTCAACTCATACATAACCGCTCAAACCGAAGTAAAACTACCCCATAATTCCAAAATCGATACAGATTCACCCACGAACACGAATCCAGGACTTTCCGAAATTACTTCTCTTTGTGCTATGGTGGGGTCTATATTCTATATAACTGTTCCCGCCATCATAGACAGGTACTACCTCAAAACACGTCGTTTTTCCATGGTAATACGCTCCTACGATGGTTTATAGCAGTCGTCAACACACTTCAAGGCACGACCCATTACCGCCAATCTGACTTACTTGTTTTCCATCAGTAAGATGGCCCGTGATGAGTAAATTATCCAATAATACCATGCAGGTGCACAATAACCATACAGCCCGCACTCGCCACAAACTCACTACTATTCCTTCCGAACGCCCGAATCTCTATAAACAAAGTCTAGAGAGCAGTTCGCTTATTGGCTATGAGGTGGAAATGTTTGCCAGTCGCATGGTCTTCCACTACTTTCCAACCAATGAGAATTTAGTTTGCAGCACTACTAGATAATAATGATTTGCACTGTGTTACTAGCCAGGATTGAAAGATGCAAAAGCTAGGTTCTCTTTACTAAGCAAGTATACATGGCAAGAATGTGTATTTACGATATTTCTTGAAACCATAAATGCCTTATTATTCTTTTAAAAGGTACTACTAAACACTTCATATGCATCTGTTTATTTTGTCAATATTTATAAACGATTACACAAAACGAAACTTTGACATTCATGCCCAGACTGAGATAAGCTATGAAAATGTTTGACACTACTGCCACCGATGGTCCGCCTCGCAAAACTGTCCCCTACCGCTGACAAATATAAACAATAAAACCAATATGATAATATCAGTATCGTATTCCGATTTTATATTTCACTATATAATATTTTCATTCAGATTTCAATTCCCGTCACACTGAATATAGCTTATCTTTTTCATGTTCAAATATTTCCAATTTCTATATCCTTACATAGTAAAGGAAAAAATAAAATATAACTCCTACCCACAATGAGAGACTGAGCTGGGAGGGTATGGTATAGGGACCTTGGGAGAGGGGACCGTGATCATAATAGAATGACAGAAAGGGGGATTGGATAGGGAAAGGAGAAGCACTGGACAGAGGGTGGGTGAGTAGGAGCAGGGTGTTATTGGGGTATAGGGATTATAAAGATTGGTGTAAGAGAGGGGTTAAGGGACAGAAAGAGAAACGGGATGAGGGTCGAAAAAGCGGGGATTTGAAGAGGGTTGGGCTTTGAGAAAATCGTGAGGGAGAGAGGTTAAGTTATGGGAGTTTGGAAAGGGTGTGTGTGAAAATGTAAAAAACTGGGAGGTTAACTATAAAGTAAAAAATATGGGAGTATGAGTGGGAATTATTGATGTTTGGGGAGAGCTTGATAGATGATGGAGATAGAGAACAACTGAAATTACAGAAGGGATTTTAAGGGTGAGTGTACTTTAGGTGGAGAGGTGGGTTTGCAATGAAAGGAAGATTAGTGATACAGGGGTAGAGTTGGGTTAAAATGAAACAAGGATTAAAGTGAGAATGGTTGAATGGCTGACATATAATACATAAGGTGCTCCTACTATAGGATCATATGACACTAAGGAGCTTATGTTCAATACTTAGCTGCAACCTATATTCCCCCCCTTTCCCCTAAGCGATGTGGAGACATCTGCATAACAGCTGATTTTGCCACTTTGTCCTGTGCTTTCATTACCCACCACACTCATGTGTATAAAAACCATGACACTTCTTTGCTACTCTGAGCAAGAATATGCACAACCACACACCCACCTCCAGAGGGATATCCATAATCATATTGCTCACTGCTCCATCAACAGACTGAAATACAACATAATGCTGCATGACCAACCCCTGATATCCATCCCTCTGAATCCTCTCTCTCCTAATAGGAGAGTCCACATGGCTAGGTTGCAATGCTGCCACCATCCAAAGGTGGCTGGATGACTGTATTGCAAATAAATGTCCAAGATGTAATACTTCACCCCATACTATACAACACATCATGGAGTACTACATTGTACAGAACTACACATGCCAACAACACAACATACTCTAAAATTGACTAAAATATACGAGTCTATCTAAAAAAAGTGTAGGCTCAGAAGTAATTTGATACAGGTCTTTAAGATTTTAAAGGGAACTGACAACACCAAAAGTGATGAAGTTTTCAAACCGAATCTGAACAAGACAAGAAATAATGGTCTCAAATGGACAGATAGTAGCTTGAATTTGGTGATGGGTAGAAACAACTTTGCCAACCATGTAATAAATGAATGGAATAAACATCCTACTGAAGCAGTGCAATGTAGTACAGTTCAAAGTTTTAAGATTCAGATTCATTTAGATAAATACCTAAGCAATATGCTGTAATGCCTACCATTTATTCTATTTATTCATTTATCATTATCTATTATTTATCTATTCTTTTAATACAAATTACTAGCATTTATCTGTTTGTCTATTATTTACCCTTACCTATTTATTAATTCTATCTATTTATTCATTTGTTTACAAAAAATTTATTATTATCTTTTCACATCCTAGTTATGGCATGCTCTTCCTTTGCAATCTTTTATAAACCCTATTCCAGCCATGGCATTCATTGGGGAGACATGCTTGGCCAGACAGTCTAGGGAATGACAACAACCACCATCACTCCATAATCTGTGGCAACTCAAAATATTCCTGATCTTGCAGTAACCTTGAATGGCTCAGAGCAATACAAGTTCTCTCCACCAACTATAACAATATTGTACCAGAGCAAAAAACCTGCAAAATCTGACTTCTTAAGTTATTGTGACAGTTACAATCACCCTTTGCAACACCTTCACAAGAAATACTGGCGATTTACTGATGATAAAATAAACAAAGAAGATTCTAGTTTAATATAAATTTAACCCGTTCTGTACTGGGCAGAACTTTTTCTTTTATTCTAACTCCTGTCAAGTTATTTCATTCCTCTTTGTGGCATCCCTTTGGTAATAAAAGGGTTATGCCTACCTTGAATGCTTTCCATAATAGGTGTCAATTTTCCTTTTATTCTGGCAACCACCAGGCTCTTTTATTTTACTCATCTCCATGACACCCTTCTGGAAGCAAATATATCATAAGGTAGACTTGGAAGCAAGTTTCTTTACTGGAAAGAGGATTTGAGAAAATTCAAAGAGTAATTCAAGAATAGCACTCATTGCAAAAGGAAGAGACAAGACAACCCAGAGGGACAAGCAGAACCAGTCATGGTCCTTGTTTTACACAATCAACTTACTAACGGATTAGACAGCTCTGCAAATGACTGCTTATATGAGTAATGTTGAAGTGCAAAGGAGAATACGAGGTAAGGGATGAATAGAAGCCATGCAGTCAAATCCATTTAAATTCCTAAATGGAACAAAAAACGCAAATGGCAAATCAGAGAACGACAGTGGCAACATAAAGAATGGAAGAAGACAGGGAAAAAGAAAAAGAGAACAATTCATTAACAAATTTGCTGAAACATCAACCCAAGTAAAACACCTAAACAAAAGAAAAATTAACACTGATCTAGACATGGTTATAATACTAATTGATTATATAGGACCTATAATGCACAACTACAATATACATCTGTATCTAAACTGTATTGAAAAAGGATATGGCTAAACTCAAAATAAGCTCAAAGGGAGTTTGTTGAGGCCTTTGGAAAAACTGGGGACACTTCAGTTAAAACCAAAGGAAGAAGAGGCAAGATTTCTGCTAGTATAAACATCTTATGATAAAAGGACTTAAAAAACAAGATACCATTGAAATGTGCAAGGAGAATGAGATGCCACTATCTAATAAGTCTGCTGTCTTGGGTCTCTCCTACATGAGATCTGTGTTCCCAAAATATCTACCAATGTGACTTTGATTTGCCCTTAAATCACACAGAAAAAATGCTGTATTGCTGCCTATGTTTACTAATGTTCAATAATACAAATCACATGTTCTGGGGTCCACATGAAAGGGATATGTCACTGAGTATCTTTTGATCCATACCAGTGGGCATGCCATTTCTGGGGAGCTGCAAGTCTTATGTATGAGAAAGCCACAGGTGTGATTGCTGTGCGTAGCTATATCAATTCCAGACTGAGAATATTTTGGTACTAATCTTTAATACCTGAGACTTATTCACACCATCATTTGGCTATTACAAATAATTGCATCAAAATACAATGAAGTATGGACTCAATGATAAGTATCTGCTTCTGATTGTTCTATGAAATAAGTGTCAGAGAATCATTTCCTTGCCATTCATCTTCAAACCCCACAAGATGCAGCTCCAAGGGGTGGCATTCAGACTCTAGGTCTAAACTAGAGCACTCTCGACTAAGACTACCACCCCCTGTTATTCTAGATGTGGACAGCAGTCAACTGGAGATTGCTTTCCACCTCTTCCAACAAGCTGATGACATAGAAATAGAACCATACTGACATAGCAGACAACAGTTCAATGTTTATTCCCAAAGAGATTGATAAGACGACAATGACTGTTCCTGACGACTGTGGGGTTGTGGGCTTCCAGTCAGTGAATTTCAAGGTAACAATGGCTTTTGTAACTATTACACTATCTAACTCATTAAGCAATATGAAAATATTGTATGAAATACAAGTACTGCACAAAAGAATGTACCAAGTGGATAATGAAAAGGATCTTGATATAATTATCAGTAACAATCTCAAAACATGTAAGCAGTGTAATTCAGTCTCAGAGAAAGCAAATAAAATTCTAGGACTGATTACATGATCCTTTGATTTCAAGTCCATCTGTCATCAACCAGCTATATGTAGATCATTAATCCGTCCACATTTGGAATATGCTGTGTCCATATTGATGGATTGGAAAAAGTACAGTAGCAGCCACAAAACTGGCTCAAAATATCAGAAATAAATCATACAAAAACCATCACAAAAAATGCATAGACTCAAGGGTGACTTGTTACAAATCTTCAAGATTTAAAAAAAAATTACATCAAAAGTGATGAAATTTTCACACTAAATATGAATCAGATGAAAAATAATGGTCTCAAGCTGTCAGGACATAGATTTTATTTGGAATTGGGTAGAAACAACTTTGCTAACCGTGTAGTCAATGAATAGAATAAACTTCCTGCAGAGGCAGTGCAATGTAGTACAGTTTAAAGTTTAAGATTCATTTAGATAAACACCAAAGCAATGCTGTGATGCCTGTTAATTGCTTGGTTCATTTGTACAGTGCTCGACAAAATTCGCGCCTGCTTAGGCCAGACCGGGCGCAAACTATGGCGAAAAAATGATGGTCATTTTGATGGTGAAACAAAGATGTCAGAACTCGCGCCTGCCTGTATGACGTCACTGCATCCAAGGACGATGCGACCAGGGAAGCTGGAGCGTGTCAGTTGCCTCAGGGCATTCGTGGAGGTAGGGTGTGTGTGGCGTTGTGCTCGTGAGGGGGCCAAGTTTTGTGTCGCATTTTTTTACCTTTTTTCCCTTTTCAGTGTAAATATGGCTCCGACCAACCATTTAAGCAATGAACAGATTGCACAGGTGCTGGTATTGAAAGATGCAGGCCATGGAACGAAAGAAATAAGTGACTTGATGAACATAAACCCTTCCACAGTGCGCAGGTGGATAAGGCGTCGACACCAAGAAAACAGTGGTGCAGACCCAGTGCCTAGAAAACACACTGGCAGGCCTAGGAAAACTTCCCATAGGGCTACTAATGGCCCTATGGTGAAGGGCTACTAATGGCCCTATGGAAAGTTTTCCTAGGCCTGCCAGTGTGTTTTCTAGGCACTGGGTCTGCACCACTGTTTTCTTGGCGTCGACGCCTTATCCACCTGTGCACTGTGGAAGGGTTTATGTTCATCAAGTCACTTATTTCTTTCGTTCCTTGGCCTGCATCTTTCATTACCAGCACCTGTGCAATCTGTTCATTGCTTAAATGGTTGGTCGGAGCCATATTTACACTGAAAAGGGAAAAAAAGTAAAAAAAAAATGCGACACAAAACTTGGCCCCCTCACGAGCACAACGCCACACACACCCTACCTCCACGAATGTCCTGAGGCAACTGACGCGCTCCAGCTTCCCTGGTCGCATCGTCCTTGGATGAAGTGACGTCATACAGGCAGGCGCGAGTTCTGACATCTTTGTTTCACCATCAAAATGACCATCATTTTTTCACCATAGTTTCCGCCCGGTCTGGCCTAAGCAGGCGCGAATTTTGTCGAGCACTGTATATTCATTTCTATGTTTAACTATTTATTCTTAGCATCTAACCTAGTTATGGACCAAAAGGTCATTTGTCAGTATGCTCTTCCTTTTTAAACCTTTATAAGATAGTATATGGACATGAAGGCCTCAAACAGCTGATACTGGTAGATTAAAAGAAAATGTTCACCCTCACAATTTTTTTTTGCTTTGTTTTTACTCACAAATGGACCAGTATATGCTCATGGACCCACAAAAAGAATCTACAAAAGTATACAAACACACTTCACCAGCTTAAAACTACAAATCGGATCAAGCAGCCTCCCGTTAAACATGGCTATATTATCCCATGGCCAAGCTTGAGACTTTTGGATATTTTGGGCCCCTCAAGCACTTCAGCATAAGAATCACTAAAACCACTCCAACTGAACATCTTCATACATAAGCCAAAATCCCCTACATAGAACAGAATATGAAAATGGTAGGCACACAGTTCTATGTGGGAGCCTTCAGCCCCACCCAACTGTCCCAAGCACATCCAACTGAAAAAAACAGCAAATTATCCAAACATGTACAGTATCCTACACACCTGCACCACACAATACAACCATACTCAGATAACAAAACAAGCAGTCAAAGACTAACCAGACATCAGCCCTGCAGAGAAATCCCACTCGTATTAAGCAAGAACCACAATGGCATTACTGTGTTCAGGCCAGCATCCAGCTTTAAAACAATACCAGCATGGAAGCCATGTTAGTTCGTTAGTTCGTCCACATTTGGAATATGCTGTTTCCGTATGGTCACCGAATCTCATTAAAGACATTGACAGACTGGAAAAAGTACAATGGTGAGCCACAAAACTGATTCCAAATATTAAAAATAAATCATACGAAAATCGACTAAAACATATGAATCTGTTTTCCCTAAAAAGCGTAGACTCAGAGGTGACTTGATACAGGTCTTTAAGATTCTAAAGGGAATTGACAACATCAAAAGTGACCAAATTTTCACATTGAATGAGAATCAGACAAGAAACAGTGGTCTCAAACTGTCCGGAAATAGATTCAATTTGGAAGTAGGTAGAAACAACTTTGCCAACTGTGTAGTTAATGAATGGAATAAACTTCCTGCACAGGTAGTGCAATGTAGTTCAGTTCGAAGCTTTAAGAATCATTTAGATAAACACATAAGCAAGATGCTGTAATGATTATAATTTATTTTATATTATTTGTTTTTGTTTTGTTATCATTTGTCTGTTTGATTTTCATTTATTATTAGTTATATGTCAATAATATCATTATTTACTATTTACCTGTTTGTTTATTATTTAACTATACCTATGCTTTTATGTATTTTATTTGATATTTACATTATTATAGTTTTTATTTATTATTTTATTATTATGATTTTTTTTTTTTTGCATCCGACCTAGATATGGACTAGGAGGTCTCCTGTCGGCATGCTCCGCCTTTGTAATCCTTTGAACACATCATCCTGCACTGTCCTACCCTTGCCTTACTCACAATAACACAATAGTTCTTCCTTGAATGACTTGTGGGCCAATTCTGTGGTTGTTGCCAATTACCTAGGAAATGTGGGTCTCTTGTAAGAGACCTGGGGCAATGGACTGAGTGACTGACCCAGCAATTCAATCACACCACCCACTGAAACTGACAGTCTGATCCTGGTACAGTACAAGTAGGTATTAGACTACAATATATAGCCCTTTATTAATTTCAATTGTCTCCCAAAGAATTCTTTTCACAATATTTTTCATATCTTTATTATGAAAAAGGAGCTGGGGAGCTAAATTTCAGTCAAATCATCCTTATGAATCCTGATGTTTAATCACGAACATATGTGTAAGCAGGTGATCAAAGAAGGTGACCCTGGTGTAACAGAAACATCTTCACCAAATAAATAAGGACTTCTAGGTTTAAGTTTGTGGCAGTGTCAGCTTCTTACATGATACCCACTAACTCTAACATGAAATATGTGGGTGTGATGGATGTGAGGTCTGGTGTAATGTTTGTAAAATTTTACTATTTTGTCTGTCAGACTGGGTAGATCAAAGAGTTCCTTGGTGGTTTGGGCATATGAAAAGAATGAATAAGTAATGATTACAAGTGTGGAAAACAGAAGCAGAATAAACTTAAGAGGACCAAAAGGTCTCCTGTCGGCATACTCCTTTGTACGACCAAGGAGATGGATGGACAAGGTAAAGGGCTATTGGATACTGGATGCAAGAGGAGTATATGTCAAGCAAGGAAGATAGAGTGAAAAAAGATAGGAGTGAATATAGAGTGATTGTAAATGGATGAAGAAATGAAGTAGCTTGAAAAGATGCTTTGTCTGTTCTGTAGTTTTTCTGAGTGGATGGAGGAGGTCACCATTTAATGAAGTGGTGAGGGTAAACCAGCTCTAGCTGTTGGTATCGCTGCATTATCGTTAATCCAAACAGCATAGCTGGGGATAAGGATGATCCTTCATCCATGAGGTGCTAAGATGGGTCGGTTGATAAATGGGTTTTAGATGTATGTAACTATTGTCTGGCTTGTGTTACTGTGGGTCTGTATCTTTGACATTAGAGCAGCAGCAGCAGCAGCAGCAGCAGTAGTAGAAGTAGTAGCAGTGGAAGTAGTAGCAATAGAAGTAGTAGTAGTAGAAGTAGTAGCAGTAGTAGTAGTTGAAGCAGCAGTAGTAGTATTAGAGGTAGCAGTAGTAGTAGTAGTATTAGTAATAAGAAAACAGGGAGGCAGAGGAGGAGGAGGAGGAGGAGGAGGAGGATAGGAAGAGGAGGAGGAAAAGGAAGAGAGCAATCTCTGGCTGTCAATTCTTTTTATGCGAGAGAAAAATGGAGGAAAAATAGTCAAAGTTGATCAAGACCTTGGGCCCAGCCCCTTGGGATTGAACCTTGAGATTAAGTGAGGATGTTGATGGGTTTTTGAAGATGGGCAGCAGGGAGATGATTCCCTTTGATATCCATCTCACAGGACCACCAATTTGCTGGTACCCATTTTTGGTCCCTGTAATGAGACAAAAGAAATATTATCCATACAAATGAAAAAGAAACTACTATTACTCCACAAGCAGGGACATCCTACCAGCAACTCGAACATTTCAAGGATATACTCCTCAGCTTTCAAGTCTTAAACATCCTAAAATCTTATTCTGAGTAGATATCAATGAATACCATCTAACATGGCTAACCATACTGTGCACACTAATATATATATATATATATATATATATATATATATATATATATATATATATATATATATAAAAAGACCAATTGTACTCAATAAACAACTTAAAAGCCTACAACTAACCAACAAACAACCTCTAAAGAAACCATGCAGCAATCTCTCTTGATATAACCTGCTCTCTGTCTCTACAACTACCAACTACCTGGACAACCATCTATGGTCTCCCCTCATATTGCTACCACGTAAAAATTTCCATAAAACAGAAAGTGTCAATCTTACAATGTCCTGAACTCACTCCACCAGACAACTCCATATAATCTCTTCAGTGAGTGACATATGGACTGAACTACTGACTATGGCCAGCTTCCTAGAGACCACAGATCCTGAAATAGAGAACCGTGGCAAAAGACTGAATGATATTTCTGTAAATCTAACCCACAAAATCTGGCCAATATACAAATAAGCTACAAAATATTGGCCAGCATGTACCAAAGAGGATAGATATGATCTTCCAGACTTCATACTGAACCAGCTTTAGGTACCAAACACATAATACACAACCAATCAATCAATCCATTGTCCTTATTATCTCTTGCGGGACCCCATAACCGCAAAAATGCAGCCATGGCTTCTGCTTAGAAGTCACTCAGTAAAATGATTTTCTGTTGCTGTCTGGAGGGTGTGAGTGTAGGGTAATGTAGTACAAGGTGCTCTGTTTTCTATGTGGTGGTTGTAACTAGAGTAATTGGTGTCTGTTTCCACACCGATTCAATGTTAGTGCTGAATGTAGACAAACTCGTACAATTCTTGCTTGTCTTAGGAGTGATTCTTTAATTTTTTTCAGTTTCTTGGTGGCTTTTGCTGTGGCTTTGCTGGACAGGAGCATGGTCCTGCATCTAGTTTTATTTTGAACATCTTTTGTGTTATTTTCCTCTCTTCTTGTGGTGTGGGTTTGAAGTCTACTAGATTTTTTTTTTTTGTTAATGATATTGCATTGTTGTTTTAGTAATACTATTTTGTTTTCTGTTACTCCAAAAGGCTGGTGATAGATCCAGCAGAAATATATGAAAAGCTTAAATTCTAGCCTTATACCACATATTACTTCCTTTGGGGCAAGAACTAAAAAATGAACACTTCACAAAATCAAGGAACAACAACCCAAAAACTAGTCACAATATTCAAATCTAGAAACCTTATAAAGAAACACCTCAATATTCAAATCTAGAAACCTTACAAAGAAACACCTATCACTCAAATGTGGTTCACAAAATCAAGAACAAAAACTCTACCCATACAGCCCTATAAGTTCCTCATTGCTCTACCCTACCATAAACCTGACCTGTAACCCAAATACTTACCCCATGCCCCCCATTTCCCCTTCCTTCCTCGTCCCTGCCCCTACTTTTAATCACATCCCTATCCCTGCCTTCAAATTCACTACTATGCTCTCAACCACACTTCAGACCAATCACAAATACCCGCAGAAGATGGTCCCACGAGAGGGATGTTAGATAGAATCATCTCCATACTGCCCATCTTCAAAACTCATCCTAACTTCTACCTGGAGGTACAGCCCTGAGAGGTTGACACTCCATCCCAGGGCTAGGTCTGTATCTCCTCCATTTTTTCAGGTGACGCAAGTTGACAACCCACAACTGCTCTCCTCCTGGTACAAGCTGATGACATAAAAAGTCTCACACTAACACAACACAAACATCTATCCAATGTTTCTTCCAAGAAAGACCTATAGTCAGACGACTGCTGTCAACTACTGTAGTGCTGCTGGTTTCTTGTCAGTAAAATTCATGGCAACATTTATCATCCTTATTACTCAATCTTACCTCCAACCCCACCTTGGGATAGGTTCAGGAAGGTTGGGGGTGGATGTGGGTCAACTAAAGTGGGGTTATGGGCTGGGAAGGGTTGAGGCAGAGGCATCTGGAAGAAGGAAGAAGACTGAAAGAGGAACCAGAAGGAAGAAGGAAAAGTAAAAGGAGTAGATTTAGAACTTACAAGTAGAAACAAGAGCAGAAGGAGGAGAAAGGGTAGAAAGGGGAGGAGGAAACTACATAGATAAGCCTTTCCAGGGCAGGGCTGGCACTACTAGTGCTTCTGATGTGATTCACGCCTCTTACGTGTCCGAACAAAATTCATTATTAAAATGAGCGAATTTGATCAGTGTTGTGCAAGAACCGAATGCACAAACTAACAATTTAGTTCCTGGGGCAAATGCCACCTGCAAAAATTATTCCGAACATGAAAAGATTTTCCAAGATATATCTCATGATCAGACATACTCCTAGAAAAAAATCTACCTTAGGGAGAGGGAGAGGGAGAGGGAGGGAGAGAGGGAGGGAGGGAGAGAGAGAGAGAGAGAGAGAGAGAGAGAGAGAGAGAGAGAGAGAGAGAGAGAGAGAGAGAGAGAGAGAGAGAGAGAGGGAGGGAGGGAGGGAGGGAGAGAGGGAGAGAGGGAGGGAGGGAGAGAGGGAGGGAGAGTGTGAGAGAGAGAGAGAGAGAGGGAGGGAGAGAGAGATAGAGATAGAGAGAGAGAGGGAGGGAGGGAGGGGGAGGGAGAGTGAGAGAGAGGGAGAGAGAGAGAAAGAGGGAGAGAGAGAGAAAGAGGGAGAGAGAGAGGGAGACAGAGAGAGGGAGAGAGAGAGAGAGGGAGAGAGAGAGGGAGATAGAGGGGGAGATAGAGGGGGAGATAGAGAGAGGGAGCGAGAGGTAGAGAGAAAGAAAGAGGGAGAGGGAGGGAGAGGGAGAGGGAGGGAGATAGAAAGATAGCGAAAGAGAGAGGGAGATAGAGGGAGAGAGAGATAGAGTGACAGGAAGGGGGGATACTCCCTCCAAAATAAACAAATGCAACAAACAATAAAAAGGTAAATAAAGAAAATAAATAATGACTGTACAACATAAATATTCACGACCACATCAAGCAGGGTCACTGTGTTAAGGAAACCATCAATGTATAATTCCATAGTCCCGTTGAACCTCCCACCTCTTCCATCCTCCCTTACGTTATGAAAGGAAGAGAACGCACTAGAGCGGTCTGCACGTCCCTCCATTTGTTCGTTCGTTTGTACGTTCGTGTCGGCCGAACCATCGCCTTCATTATCGATCGGTGGGGCGTCGAATCGATCGGCAAATCCATATCCAGGGGGTCATTGACCCCCCAGCCCCATTTCCTCCTCCAAACCCCATCTCCACACCCATGAACTGTTTTACCCAGCTGAATGGAATCGCCTGATGCCAGCCAAAAAAACACAATCCGGACCGGTAGACGTTATATCGAATCTACGATTATAACCTGCAACCTTTACATATTAGGGGTTGTTCTTCCATTCAATAAAATAGTTTGGCGACAACCAGAAAAAATCGACCCCCGCCGCCCACGGCCTAACACGCCCTTCCCATAACTCTTCGGCCTTCACGTACTTTCCCTCAACTACGAACGCAAGCCCCGTCTTTCATGTCCACAAGCGCATGCGCACGTACAATTTCCACGAAAGAAAACCTAAATATCGTATAGAAAAATATTAAAAATTCTTAAGAAAACCACAAATGTTCTCTTTTAAAGTAGTGAACAAAGGTTAAGAGGCAGAGTGAGGGACGCTCAAAATAAACAAGACACTCCAGCTATAGAACTGTGCAAAATTCAAACTGCAGAAATAGAATGTTGCGAAAATAGCAATGAGGATGAAAGCCTTACGCCACAAAACCAAGCCATAACTTTGTGTTTCAATGAGGCGTTATTGAAATAAAACAGCACGAATATTTGTGCAAAAAATGTTATGTTATTATTATTATTTTCAAATAGTGACAAATTAACGACTGCCGGCAGTGGTGGCGCTGGCTCGCTCTTACTCAACGGAAATTCCCCACACCATGGCATGAAAATTTCGTTATCCCTTCCCGTACCGGAAAGTACTTATCCT